>NC_090651.1:189636417-189788301 GCF_040937935.1 Hyperolius riggenbachi | reverse complement strand
GCTGCCACACTCACAATACTCCTCCATTCCTCCTGCTGCTGCTGCTGTCTGTCTGTGTTTCCCACTGCCAGGGTACACAGAATTACCTTCTGCTGCCACTCTGCCACCAGCTATTACGTCAAACAATAGCTGCTCACATAATTACTCCTCCATTCCTCCTGCTGCTGCTGCTGTCTGTCTGTGTTTCCCAACGTCAGGGTACACAGATTTACCTTCTGCTGCCACTATGCCACCAGCTATTACGTCAAACAATAGCTATATATCTGTGTAATTTGTTTTGCAAACAAAACCAAAAAACCATTAAAAAAAAGGTTTAATTTTTCTGAGGTGCCCGGGTTGAAAACTGTGTTGTCCCAGTTGTGTATTGGACACAATATGGGCTGCACGACCGCTGTCTGGGACCTCCTGTTGTGTTTATTTATGTCCTGGTATCACCGCTAGGTACCAGGGCTATTATGTCACGCTGCCTGCCTCATTGGCTGCCTGCTGCCACACACTGATCCTCCTCCTCCTGCTGCTGAATTTACCTCCTGCTGTCTGTGTGTTTCCACTGCCAGGGAGCACATACAATGGCGCTTCCAACATGCGTGCGCCACCAGCTATTTGTTACGCTCAAAAATAGCTGCATTTCTTTAAAAAAACAAAAAAATTATATATACTTTTTATTAATACTGTGTGATATTATTTTTAGAGGTGTCCGGGTTGAAAACTGTGTTGTCCCAGTTGTGTATTGGACATGATGTGGGCTTCACGACCGCTGTCTGGAACCTCATGCTGTGTATTTACGGCCTGGTACCACCGCTAGGTACCACACAGCCTATTATGTCTCGCTGCCTGCCTCATTGACTGCCTGCTGCCACACAATCATCCGCCTCCTCCTGCTGCTGCTGCTGAATTTACCTCCTGCTGTCTGTGTGTTTCCACTGCCAGGTAGCACATACAATGGCGCTTCCAACATGCGTGCGCCACCAGCTATTTATTACGCTCAAAAATAGCTGCATTTCTTTAAAAAAAAAATATAAAAGAGAAATAAGTGAAGAAGAAGAAGACAATATAGATAAAGAAGGAGAAGAAGAAGAAGAAGAAGGAGAAGAAGATGAAGAAGAAGATGATGAAGAAGATGAAGAAGAAGAAGATGAAGAAGATGAAGAAGATGAAGAAGATGAAGAAGAAGAAGATGAAGAAGATGAAGAAGATGAAGATGAAGAAGATGAAGAAAAAGATGAAGAAGATGAAGAAGAAGAAGATGAAGAAGATGAAGAAGATGTAGAAGAAGAAGATGAAGAAGATGAAGAAGAAGATGAAGAAGATGAAGAAGATGAAGAAGAAGAAGATGAAGAAGATGAAGAAGATGAAGAAGAAGAAAAAGAAGATGAAGATGAAGAAGAAGAAGAAGAAGATGAAGAAGATGAAGAAGAAGATGATGATGAAGAAGATGAAGAAGATGAAGAAGAAGAAGAAGAAGAAGAAGACAATATAGAAGAAGAAGAAGATATAGAAGAAGATATAGAAGAAGAAGATATAGAAGAAGAAGATATAGAAGAAGAAGAAGAAGATATAGAAGATAAAAACGAAGAAGAAGAAGAAGTATATACAGTACTGAACAAAATTCTGGACACAACTTCTCTTTCCACCTTTTTTTTTTTAAAAGGAACATCCCCACATAATCACTTGCTGTTGTTACTTGGAAAAAAAGATGTTTCTTGCATCATTCACCCTCAAAACAAGTGTTGGAAGCTATTTAAGGCCAATTCGAATAGTCAGCTCGAATAATGAGCTCGAATACCGACTCGAATAGTGAGCTCGAAGTCCGAGGTCAAATCGAATAGTAAAAAATATTCGACTCGAATATTCGACTGAATTCAAATAATTTACTATTCGAATTCGACCAAACTCGAATAATAAAAAGGGGTATCCGAGCATCACTAGCCGGGTGTCTCCCTTCAGCGCAGGGGGGGGGGAGATCCCCCTTCTATGGGGGCTGTTCGGGGACTCTCCCTTCTGTGTGGGGGGGGTCCCCTTCTGTGCGGGCTGGCTGAGGGTGGCTCTTTCCTTTTTTTCTACCTCCGGATCCCATGTGCGTCCCCCCGTACCCCCCCCCCTCCTGATCTCCTATCCACCCCGGTATCCAGCCCTGCACTACTCACCCGAGGGCTGTCTCCTGCGCCGGCCGCGATTGGCACCCTCCTCCTCCATCACTGAAGTCTCGGTTCTGTGTAATTACAGTACGAGGCTTGGTGACGTCACCAAGGGGAGGATAGGAGATCAGGAGGGGGGGGGGGGTACGGGGGGACGCACGTGGGATCCGGAGGTAGAAAAAGAGGAACGAGCCACCCTCAGCCAGCCCGGACAGAAGGGGACCCCCCCACACAGAAGGGGGAGTCCCCGAACAGCCCGCATAGAAGGGGGATCTCCCCCCCCCTGCGCTGAAGGGAGACACCCGGCCACCAGCCCGCATAGAAGGGGGATCTCCCCCCCCCTGCGCAGAAGGGAGACACCCGGCCACCAGCCCACATAGAGGGGGGATCTCCCCCCCCCCCTGCGCTGAAGGCAAACACCCGGCCACCAGCCCGCATAGAAGGGGGATCTCCACCCCCCCTGCGCAGAAGGGGGAGTCCCCGACCAGCCACCAGCCCACAAGGAAGAGGGATCCCCCCTCCCCTGCACAGAAGCCACCGCAGGAGACAGCCCTCGGGTGAGTAAATCGGGGCTGGAAGAGACTGGGGGGTGGGGGATCGGGGGGGGGGGGACAAGAGGGGACACCTGGCTACCTATACATCTGGTAAAACATCTGGCTACCTATACTTCTGGCTAAATATCTGCCTACCTATACATTTGGTAAAATATCTGCCTACCTATACATCTGGCAAAACTATACACCTGGCTACACATCTGGGTCTTATATTCACCATTGGCGTGCTGATCCCTCGTTGCATACCTCTGATAGCTTCCTCGGTGCCTTCTTCCATGTCCCTTGGCAGATTTTGCTTCATGTCCCCCGGCGATCAGCGTTGATGACACCAGGGTCACACAGTGTCATCAACATCTCACAGTAAACACTTTTTTTTAGTTGAATTCAATACAATAAACTGTATTGAATTCAATATTTAAAGAAAAATGATTGCAAAAAAAAAAAAAAGGTTGACAATTATTGGAAATTAATTGAACCACTTTTTGCACGGAAATCCTGGGGAAATAGAACGCCAGGGAGGTTAAACAAGGTTACAGTCCTCCCATGGCTGAGGCCCAAATCAGGAAAGCCAGCAACATCCCCAGGACTGAACTCCTGAAATATAAGCAAAACCAGAAAGAGGAACGTGTCCCTTTGGTTGTCACCTACAACCCACACCTGGAAATCTTAAGGAGGATTGCTAAGGAACTTCATCCCATTTTACACAATGATCACAGACTGAGAACGATATTCCCTAAACCTCCACTCTTGTCATATCGGCAACCACACAATCTAAAACAGATGATTGTCAGGAGCTCTTTGAATAGGCCTCAACAAAACGGAACATCACCCTGCCGAAAAAAAATATGTGGGACCTGCAGACACATTTACTCCGCTGACAGGGTAACGATACCAGGTTTACAACAGGAGTACAGAGTACAAGGTAAATTTTCCTGTGGGTCCACCAATCTGGTATATCTGATCATGTGTGCTAAATGCCCCAATGTTATGTACGTGGGGGAAACTGGACAAACACTGCGCAAATGTATGAATGGACACAGGCACACTATTAATGATACCAAATCTGGACTCCCAGTTGCTACACACTTTCGGTCCAACGGACACAGCATGGATGATCTTCGTGTCACTGCCCTGAAGGGCGGCTTCAAAACGTCAAATGACCAATTAATAGCAGAAACAAAATGTATAAATTGGTTCAAAGCTGTGCAGAAGGACAACAACTTTCTATATTGGTATGAGATTGATGATATATGAACTGTCTCAGCCACTCTAGCTGAACTTGTGAACTAAGAATTTACGATACCTCTGGGTCAATCCTAATACCAGGTCTGTGAGCAATGGAGTAAACAAGGATCCTTATCTTACCCCATTTAGATGGTCTGTTTGTATTAAGGCATCTTAATGACGTATTTATGCTTGAAAAAAATATCTGTTTTCCCTTTTGATGTTGCATGTATAAAAGCTGTCTGTACCACCAGCTTGCAAACTAACAGGATGTAAACCTGACGAAGGCTGCAATCCCGAAAGCTTGTTTATTCTTATTCATTTGTAGTTAGCCAATAAATGGTATCATCCTGATTTAAAACTTCTTGCTTTTACTGATGGCTAACACGGTACAATACCCTACTGATTTTTGGGGGTGACCTCAATGTCCCTCTCAATCCATTAGTAGATTGTTCTAATGGTTTATCTTCTTTGTCATACAGAGCTTTAAAACTAATCAAAACTAACCTTCAAGGGCTGACACTGATGGACTCTTGAAAAATTATGCACCCGGCAGAAAAGGTTTTTACCTTTTTCTTACCTATCCACAACAAACACACGAGAATTGACTATATTTTTTTGACCCAGAGGGACTTTTATCCTTTATACAGGATTCCTCGATAGGCTCCAAGTCTATATCAGACCATGCGGCAGTCTTTCTGACCTTAAGATTTCCGGACAAAATTAATAAGACTTGGTGATGGCGTTTAAACCCCAATCTGCTCACTGAGAAATACAGATCAGAAAAGATTTCCTCGGCACTCTCTGAATATTTTACTTTGAACAATAGCCCTGAAGTGTCAGCCCTTACTGTGTGGGAAGCTCACAAGGCGGTAGCAAGGGGACACTTCATACGCATGGGGACCCAGCTTAAGAGGGAACAAGAGGAGGGGATCTAGAAACTGACCACTGACATTAGGAGGTTGGAGAGTCTTCATAAGCAGTCCTTGGCCTCTCAAACACTTACAGAGCTGAACATGGCTACATCAAAATTACACTATCTTTTATTCACTGAAGCAAAATGGAAAATTATGACAGGCAAGATAATATTTTATGAATCTGGCAATAAGTCTGGGAAGTATCTGGCAAGAACTCAAAAAACAGATTAATGCTTCACATATTTCCTCATTGGTTAGTAACCAACACCAGAAAATTGATCAAAGGAAATAGTTGAAGAATTCAAAATTTACTATACTTCTCTATATAATCTACATCCAGGACAAACTGACCCTACCTCTGCGCACAGTAGAAAAGCGAAGATCTCAGAATTTTCATTAAGAATATTCTAAATCCCTGAATTTAACACAGTCAGAGAGAGAGGACTTGGAGTCCCCTCTTACTGCTGACAAATTCTTAACTGCTGTCAAAGCTCTTAAGCCTGGGAAATCACCGGGGCCGCATGGCCTAACTTCCCAGTATTATAAGCTATTTTGTAACACTCTAACCCCCACGTTCACAATGGCTTTTAATTCAATTACACCAGATACTTCCCTGACCATGCAATTCTTGGAATCTCATATAGCTGTGATCCTGAAACAAGGTAAAGATCCTCAAAGGTGCTCAAATTATAGGCCTATATCCCCTCTCAATCTTGATGCTAAACTGCTTGCCAAAATTCTGGCAAACAGATTGATCCCACATATACCTGATTTGGTCAACTTGGATCAAACCGGGTTCACTCCTGGGAGAGAGGCTAAGGACAATGTAATGAGAACTGTCAACATTATAGCTCATGCCAAGAAGACAGCCATGAAAACCTTCTAATTATCAACTGATGCCGAAAAGGCTTTTGACAGGATGGCGTGAGATTATATATTCGCCACCCTGTCACGCCTCAATGTTGGGTCGGGAATGGAGAAATGGGTGGAACTCTTATACTCTAATCCCTCGGCCAGGGTGAAGGCAAATGGTGTACTGTCAACCCCATTTCAAATTACAAACGGCACAAGACAGGGGTGTCCTCTTTCCCCGTTGATCTACATACTCACCTTAGAACCATTTCTGAATGCAATAAGAACTGATTAAAGTATCCATGGATTATGTATTGGTAAGGAATGCCATGTGGTTGCTGCTTTTGCAGATGACCTATTATTTTTTCTTCAAGACCCACTTGCCTCCCTACCTAGCCTAATACAGAGATTGTGGAATTTGGATTGCTATCCAATCTAAAAATTAACTTCCATAAATCCAATACCCTAAACATTTCCTTAGATGTCTCTACTGTTCAAACTTGCAGCACCTCGTTTGCCTTCCTTTGGACCGAGGGACCGCTTCACTACCTGGGAATTGACATTACACCAAACTTAAAAGGCCTGTTTGAGGCAAATTGTTTACGCATGGGTGACATTTTGAAAGGAGACCTATTAGCATAGGGACAGAAATCCAACTTGTCTTGGTTTGGCAGAATGGCGTCAGTCAAAATGAATCTGCTGCCCCGATTCTTGTTTACTTATTGACCTCCCAGCCTCCTTCTTACGCACCCTACAATCCCAGATCAACAAGTTTATATGGGGTCACAAACCACTGCGTATTAAACACTCTATCCTATCCCTTCCTAAGGAGGCTGGAGGGATGGGCCTACCAGATCTTCTTAAATATCACCTGGCTTTTCAATTTTTCAGGATAATAGAATGGTCTAATGTCATCTCTCCTAAGAAGTGGGTCTCTATTGAGGAGGAGACAGCTCAATGCCCTGCAGTGCATACGCCCTGGGGTGGTCAGACGCCACAAGCCAAAAGAAGAATGCCTGGGGAAATCTCCTCATACTGGCCACAATCAAAAGTACAAGGACATATCTTCCTGCAATGGGATTAGCTTCATTTCCTAGTAAGCTTACCCCTTTATTGGCTAACCCATGCTTCCTATCTGCTGCAGATATTCCTTTTTTACAAAATTGGCCTGAGGGTAAATGTCCCAGAGTGCTTGATTTTATTACCTGGGGCAGTCAAAACTCTGTCAGACATGTGTACTCTTAATGATAATTCTCGTCTCTCAAATTGGCAATACTTGCATATACGTTCCTATCTGAACTCACTTAAGGGAAAATGTGATTGGTCAAAATCTTTAACACCTCTGAAACCTTTGAACATTTAGTAATGAACATGGCCCCATGCAGCCATCTCATTTCACAGATTTACCAGATTCTATTGATACTTTCCTGTCCTGCTAAATTGAAATTTCAGGAGGTATGGGGAAAAGATTTGGGTCTTGTGATAAGTGATGATCAATGGAGAACATTTTTTATACTAAACCATAAAGGGTCACTGAACGTGTCTACACAAGAGCTAGGATACAAAACACTTTCTAGACTCCAAGAGTTCTACATAAGATTTTCCCTTTGGTTTCAGATAGTTGTTGGAGATGTGGAGCTCCTGATTGTGGTATTCTACACGTTTTCTGGGTCTGCCCCTCTCTCAACACATATTGGAAATCAATACATAGGGCCATATGCATTTTCACCCAGGAGATAATTTTTCATCTTTGATTTTAAATAACTTTCCAGTACTTTTCAACAAAAAAAAACTTTACAAAAAAGTTGGTAAAAAAGTACTATTAAAATTATGGTGAGCATATTCTTGCCTTCTGGGGGCTTAAAATTCATTTTATTGACAAATTTGAAATTATCACCTAGGAGAAAACTCAGGTGAAAACGTGAATTGCATATGGCCCATAGACTCATAGAGAAGATCACATGCTCCTGTTATAAATCACCTATTTGCTTCGACACCAGCAACTTCTTAGAGTTGCACCTCACAGACTGTGAGATAACTTGACTCTCACACAGCAAGCATTATTGGAGATAGACCGTTCTCAGTCGTCTTCAAAGTACAAGTTGTTTATTCAGGAAACAGATATACAGATACCGTTCGTCACATCTTAGCCAAGCAGATTCTCATGTTTAAGTCCGTTGTGTTACAAGCTCTGGACTAACATTCCACCTGAATGTTAGTCAGTTATCTTCTTTCTATACTATGTTATATCATCTAGACTACCTATGTACAGCATACATCATATCAGAACAGAAATGGATTATATAAAGGTTTAAGCCAGCAGGGACAGGTAGCAAGACAGAAAAAGTGCTACTCCATACTCCGGCTGTGGGTTTTATATGAACCAGAAAGAGTTAAATGTGACCTCATCTGAGCCATCTATGATTGGTTCAGATCCCTTGTGATGTCAGGACACACACCTACTCAATCAATATTCCATGACCACTTTCACTTACATACAGGAATGTTCTGTTTTATAAATATGGCCTATGTTGATTGTTCCCGTAGTCCATTTGTCTGGGGCAGTGTAGGCCTAAGACCTTGGACTAGGAACATCTTCTCAGTATCTGCTTGTATCATCTGCTTCAAGCAGACACTGAGATGCTTCTGCCTGCATCTTTGAAAACTCTATTTAAAGGAATACTCTACCAACAAGCCTTTTACCTAAAACTCAGTCCAAATAACTGAGGCCTACTTAAATTATAACAATTCCCCCTAAAATGGCTTGCTCCGCTGATCCCAGCTTCTGAACCCAGCAGTACCTGGTTTCTTTTCTTTATGTTTCACTTTTCGATGCTCGTGCTCACACAACTTCTCTGCTCTAGGCGGTTATCCCTGGGAGAGAGGGAAAGACCGCTTGGTCTTCCTGTAACCATGCTATCTGGGAATGCCCTACTTCTAAGTCCCTCTACACCACATTCTCAGCATTTGCATCACTTGCGTATCACTTACAAACTTGCATGATCACAGAAAAGTGAAACTTGTTTGTCTGTTAAGCATCATAGCAGTGCCAGGTGTCTTCTAAAAGAACGCCTTTATACAATCAGCTCCATCATAGGTACTGGTACAACTTATACCCGTAACCCCTTATATCACTTAATTTGAAATATTGGTTCATGAGATTGTTTATGAGGCACCAATCTCTTGACCAGGTTAATTTGTTTTGCGCAATTTAACACACAGCCTCACCTGGATAATGATGCCCAAAGTTGTCATCCCCATCCAGACGACCAGTGGGTGTAGGAAGAAATTTTGAACTGCAGAGGCCCAGTACGAGTGTCCCTGGAACATCGCCAGAAACCTTTTCCACCAGGTCAGACTGGAACTCACCTGATTATATTTGTGTTCTACCTCTTTAAGATCACCTGGATGATGGTGAAATCTTACCTCTAACTTAGTGTTCTGTTTGTTTAACCAAACACACAAAGGGAAATACTCACTTCCCAAACAGTTCTCTGCTGCTTATATAAAGCCTGCAGGCTGCTTGTAAGCCAAAAAGTGCACACACACACGTTACACCTAGTCTGCAGTAATCAATTAAGCAGAGGCTGAGCAAATTCAGCCAGTCGTTGGAGAGGGTTTCAGTTGCATATAGACAATGGCTATATGGCCAGCAGGGGGCACCAGCGTGCAGGATATTCCCTCTCATCTGCCCCCCTCCTAACTAAACTGCATGGGAATTTACAATAAAATTAAAAACAATGGTGCACAAGCCAGCCTGGGGCCCCAGGAACTCTCACTGCCCGGGGCCCCAGAACCAGAATGCAACACCATATGTGAGCACAGCCAAGCCCTGGAGCTGCCACCCCCAGGAGCCTGTCCCCAACTGCTCTGAGACTTACCAAACACACAAACAAAATTAATAAAATTAAAAACAATGGTGCACAAGCCAGCCTGGGGCCCTGGGAACTCTCCCGGGGCCCCAGGCTGGCTTGTGCACCATTGTGTTTAATTCTGTTTGTTTAACCATCGTACCAAAGTGTGGTCGTCTTGGGTCAAAACCTGTTCCCATTTGTCCCATGTCGTGTTATCTTTCAGAAGGGGAACTTCCCGTGAAACTTTGAACTTTAGAGTTCTCTTAACAATTTGAGGAATGACGTCATCAAACTTGGATGACTTGATCCATATGGGATCTCAGCTCACACAATATGTTCCCCTTGAAAGATCCCCCTTATCGGAACAATTATGAAAATGTACCTTGAATGTGTCATTAGACATTATGTTAAAAAAACAAACCTTTCCTTCAGCCACAGGAACTATCGGTTTGGCGGATCTTTTGAATGGTAGCCTCGCATTCTGTGTTATTGAGCCAGCAGGCTTCTTCACTAAATTTGACTTGCCCCGGCAAACACAGGTACCTCTGTGAGAATTGCCCGCATGAGGACAAATCTACTTGTTTCACCTCCCCGTCTAGCACCAAAAAATGTTGACCTCTCAGGTCATGGTGTAAGACATGTGTTGAAGTGGGAATTAAGGAAGTAGCGGTGCATAAAGAAATGTTGCACCCTTTCCAATTGTTCACCCAAACATCTCGAAGCTTCCATGCAAAAGATCCTTCTCCAGAAAAATCGATATACCTCTCCTTGTCCAATCTCAGTTGTACAGGATCTTTTAGCATCTCCCTGACAAAATATGTCCCCAACTGTCCTGATTGGACCTCTTCCCCCCTTATGTCCTGAGGCAAAATGCGTACCTGAGGTCGGGAAGACTGTGCTCTCTGCAATCTTTCAATTAAGAGTACCTCTTCACTTACCCAACTAGCATGAGGATAAGTGGCTGCATATGGACTGTGTAATATTGTCCCCTGTTGTGACCCGTGTAGTGAGAATGAGGTTCCCTGTGTTGGCTTTCCCTCCCTCGGGATCGCTCTCCCTACCCTCTTTGTCCCCTGGAAATGTGGCTTGATCTCGATTTTTACTTCTTGTTTCGAGAACCACAAACCCTTAGTTGTTCCAGAGACACCCTCTGTTGGTGACTCCAGAGTGTGATATTGTCCCCTGCGTCTCTCCTGTAGGAGAAATGACGCTTACTGCTCGTTCCTCTCAAATCTGGAACCATCTCACTCTGGATAACCAAGACAAGATACTCCTGAACCACACACTCCACCTTTTGCATGTACCCATTGTACTGCAATGTACCTTTTAACAAAACTTTGGATCGGTGCATCGATTCTGGGAGTGTGACATTCAAGAGCAGATTTACACTGCCGTTCAATTCCAACTTCCAGCACACCTGACCCTTCAGACCTTTCACCAACATTGTGCCATGAAATTTGTTTCCACCTGGCACAAGCAGTGCTGGGCCGAAATTACGCATGAGCGTAATTACGCATCGTAATTCAATGTAAATTTACGCTTAAGCGTTACGCGTAACTTACGGTCTTACGCGTAATTATTTACGCGTAAGACCGTAAGTGGTATCGTAATTACACTGTCTACCGTAATTGCTAGGCATGCGTAATTTTACGAACACTTACGTGTAATTTTACGCGTAATTACTAACGTAAAATCTCCCATTTTCTAAGAGTAGCCAATCAGTCAACATCCTAAGCAACCAATAGTATCTTCTCCCGCCCTTCAGGATAAGCGTACGTTTTGATGCATACGAATGATATGTACGCAATAACTGTCACATTGACGGCTATTGCGTACATATCGTCTGCATGCGTCAAAAAATATGCATTAATGGGTATTACGGCACTACGCGTAACATCGTAGTGTAAGCGCCTTCATTACGGTATCCTTACGCGTAATTGCGTAAGTTTACGCGTAATTACAGTGATGTACCGTAGATAATTTCCTACGCCGTAACTGTAATTGCGTAATGCGTAATAGCGTAAAATTACGCGTAATGATCCGTAAGCGTAGATTTTTCCATTACGAGCAGCACTGGGCACAAGTGCTCTTTTCCTCCATCCCTGCTTGGTCCATCTGTGCCAATCAGAGGGAGGTGGGAAAGGATCAGTACCTTTGTCTCCAAACATTAACATGCTTGGGCCTTGTGTTCTCATTAACCCCTTATTGTTCATGAGAATGTCCTCTCTTCGGTCTCCTAGGACGGAATGGCAGCCTAGGATCACAATCAGCACGGTACTCTTCATTATAAAAGCACCTCCTTGGGAAAGAAAAACATTAGCAATTTGCATCATGCTTTGCTCAGTCAGTTTTTTTAGTCTTTTTCCAATCTCAGAAATCTCGTTTTTCAGTCTCTTTCCAATCTCAGAAATCTCGTTTTTCTCCAAACTCGGATTGGCATCTGGAACTTTTCGCTTATCCGACTGACATCTCCCTCTTTGCTGCCAGCACTGCAGCTGTCTCGATTCCATATTGCCAAACTCCTGAAATCGAAATATAAACAAATCAATTCTTATTAATGAATTGGGTTTCGCCCTGCGGCTTGTACTCTGTACACTTTAAATTGATCAATATATATACCGTAATTGATCTCGTTGCTTTATGGTTCTCATGAACTCTGTTTGCTCTTTTTTGTAGACTGGAGCTAAACTCCTCTCCCCTACCTAAGTACTATCCTAAGTACTTACCTGTTTAAAATATGCTCCCACGGACTTCACCTTTGGAAGCTCTCACCTCCTTGCAAACTCTCCCCACATCCCCCCCTTCTGTACATACGCGGCCGTCGTATGCACAGAGTACGGATGCCACACACCTGTTGCTGCTTTGCAGGTGAGCCTGCAATGCTCTTACTCATTTTCGCATTGACTTACCTAGAACTTCATCGATGGCAGCCCTCTCTGCTCGACGTCCTGTTTAGTGTACCCTCTGACCAATGCTTGCCGTGCTACTACCCCCAGACTACAAAAAAAAAATAAAAAATAAAAAAATGGCTGCCTCCCTGTAGGAAGGAGCACTTTGCACTTAAACTACACAGGGTGCAGGGCTAAGCATTCCAGCGTCATATGCCTGTATGCTGATCCCTGAATGCCCTCTTGGTAGGTAGTCATATGGCAAACACTGTACTCAGGGGCGGACTGGCCTGGGGGTATGGGGGGCATTTTCCCCACGGGCTGCCTCCTGCTCTTGTATTTTGGGCCGCCAGCTGAAGAGGAGAGAGGCCGACTTCCTTCCTCCCTCCCTCTCTCTCTTATAAGGCCCCGTTGTCCCCGTCAGCAAAGTAAAGCACCTGGCTGATTGGGAGCAGGCCTACACAATCAGGGAAAATCAGCGGAGAAGCCAGCATTCACGTGCAGGCAGTGCAGCAGGGCTCCATTCTACTTTCTGCACTAGATTTGGTCCACGCCCCGTGTCTTCCCAAGTGCACTACACACTACACAGCGGCAATTTCAAATGGTCAGGTCAGCCTGCAGTGCACCAGCATGTGGACTCTCACCCAGCCTCGGAGTGACTCTGTGACAAGATGAGCAGAGAGCTGGAACTGCCCTGCAGCTGGGAGCTCCTCCGGGACACGTAGAAGGTAGAGACAGAACTGCGCAGTGCTTCCTCTGTGTGCTGGGGACAATTTAGATAAGCTTGATTGCCAGCGACTTTATGATCTCTTATCTCTTTGTTTTCCCAGTGTGTCTGTGTGTCTCTTCCAGGTCCCCCTCCTCCCCTGCTATGTCAGTCCTGGTGAGGTCTCTCTGCCGTTTCTCCCCATGCTCTTTATGTCTTGTTGTGTCTCTTTTCCCTCCCCATCTTTCTCATGTTCTCTATTTTTCTTCCTCACCTCTCTCCATCTTGTCTCATTTTTCTCTCTCTTTCTCTCACTCACATCTTCTGCATCACATTACTGAGAACATAGTTGTGTCACTTGACTGTCCTCAGAGGAGCTCACAATCTAATACCTTCCATAGTCCTAGTCTAATGCACCTACCATATTATCATTATTATTTATAAATATAGCACTGACATCTTCTGCAGCACTTTACAGAGTACATAGCCATGTCACTGACTGTCGTCAGAGGAGCTTACTATCTAATCCTACCATAGTCATACTCTAACGTCCTACCATATTATTATTTTGTATTTATATTGCACTGAACTCTTCTGCAGCACTGAACAGAGTACATAGTCGTGTCACTGGACTGTCCTCAGAATAGCTGACACTCTAATACGTTCCATAGTGATAGTCTAATGCACCTACCATATTATTATTATGTATTTATATAGCACTGACATCTTCTGCAGCACATTACAGAGTGCATAGTCATGTCACTGACTGTCCTCAGAATAGCTGACACTCTAATACGTACCATAGTGATAGTCTAATGCACCTACCATATTATTATTGTGTATTATATAGCACTGACATCTCCTGCAGCACATTACAGAGTACATAGTCATGTCACTGACTGTCCTCAGAGGAGCTCACAATCTAATCCTACCATAGCCATAGTCTAATGTCCTACCATATTATTATTATGTATTTATATAGCACTGACATCTTCTGCAGCACTTTACTGAGTACAGAGTCATGTCAGTGATTGATTGTTCTCAGAATAGCTTACAATCTAATCCTACCATAGTCTGATGGTTTACCATACTATTATTATTGTTGTTATTTATTTTTATAGCACTGACAACTTTTGTAACATTTTACAGAGTACATAGTCGGGTCACTGAGTGTCCACATAGGAGCTCTCAATCTAATCCCTACTATAGTCATAGTCTAATTTCCTACCATATTATTATTACATATTTTTATAGCACTGACATCTTCTGCAGCACTTTACAGAGTACATAGTCATGTCACTGACTGTCCTCAGAGGAGCTGACAATCGCATCCTACCATTGTCATTGTCTGTCTCTACCATATTATAATTATGTATTTATATAGCACTGGCATCTTCTGCAGCACATTAGAGTACATAGTCATGTCACTGACTGTTCTCAGAGGTGCTCACAGTCTAATCAGGCCTGGATTTACCTCACATGAGCCTATAGATACAGATGTCCTGGCACCCTAGGCTTCCTCCTTCACGAACCTGCAAACTCCCACCAAACTGCTCTGCAAGTGTGCTTGCTAGCCCAGCTGTCCCCTCTCCTTTACTTCCCTTACCTGTCATAGGTAGCTACACATGCCCCTTAGCATTTAGGTAGCCAATGGTACCCTCAGTATTAAGTAGTTAGTGGTGCCCTTACTCTGCTCAGGACTCTACATAGGGAGAAAGGGAAGGAGGCACACCGGGGAGGGAAGCGAGACGCCTTTCCATCATCAGGCGCCAGCAGGCATGTGCCTACAGTGCCTTATGGTAAATCCGGCCCTGAGTCATCCTTACATAGTCATTGCCTGTTTTCACTATAGGCTTGTTTTGGGGGAAACCAACTAACTTACTAGTATATTTTTGAGATGTCACAGTAATGAAGTGTCTAGCTGAGACTTGTGGGAAGAGATTTTGTCCTGGCCAAGATTCAAAGCTAGGACGCCCTATTATAATAGTATTATCCACTACGCCTCTGCCTGGCTCACATCTTTCCTATCAATTTTGCCTGGCTCATATCAATCCTCTCAATTTCATGGCACCAGTTCTGACCCTCTACTACCCTTCCTCCCTTCATTCTAATTCTCTTCATCTTGTCTCACCTACACTAGCTACACACTTCGCTGATCTCCAGAATGGGTTATGAATGCTAAACTATTGTACTATCGTACTATGTCAGCCCTTCAATATCACTCCACATCTATCGTAACAGCATGGGCGGCGCTACACTGGAGCACGCTAGGATACTGCCCCTCCCCCCTGGCAATCACTGCCCCCCTGAGTGCCCCCCATTGCTCAGTAACATACAGTTAACAGTTTTCCAGGATCCAACAGGGTACAGTGAACAGGATAGGGTCTGTAAAAAAAACTCTCCATGTCAGCCTGAGTCTATGTAGGTGTTAAGTAAACCAAAGGTCTTATCTATTTGCCATAAATACCTTACAACCCTTGCAAGATCCCTTGAAATTAATGTATCTGGATCATGCTTATATTTGCAAAATAAATCTCTCTACCTCCTTCTGACTGTATGTTCTAACATTATAAGTCAACGGGAATAGAGTCTGAGGAAGATTTACAAGCTGAAAGCTTAATGTTTTTCTATTAAATGAGCCACTAAATTAGAGCTTAGTCTCCAGCAATGCTTAACTACTAAGGAATTTCATGCACCATGTTTCTCTCCCTCCTGCCTCTTCCCCTTCCCCTTGCTTGCAGAGTTGTGAGACACAGACTGGGGGCTGGAATGATTTGTCCATGATCTGTCCACACAGGAGCAGCATGCTAGCAAGTAAAGATTAAAGCATGCCAGCAAACTAGCCAAGTAGCCAATTTTATCACCTGAGCTAGGCAAAAAATATCTAAAGTTCGTCTTTTGATTATTGCTATCAGCGTTTTTTGTTTTTTTTACCCAGAGCTTAGGTCACTAGGTGGGTAATCTTTGTAATTGCATGTAATGCTCTTTTACACTATGTACATTTGCTCACAAAGCTATATGGGTTTGGGCTGGCGCTGCTGTGAAAGGGCCTCTAGGTTGTGTTTTCCCCCCAGGCCAAATGGTCTCAGTCCTCCCCTGACTGTACTGATACACTGTCACTCTGTAAATGGCAATTCCTTCATCTTTATAATTGCCCCTTGAACTGCTTCCAGTTCTGTTCTGTGCTAAACTGAATCAGAGCTGTAGAAAAGAAGAGAAAGAAAAAATATATATATTTGACCAATCGGTGGGCAAGGAAAAACACGCTAATAACCCAGCAATGACTTCTTTGTCAATCTCTGGTCCTGTCCCTGACACAAAAAAAAACCAAAAAACCTTCTGCAGTCGCAGCGACGTACACCTGGATAGGTCAACTCCTTTCTTTCCCTCTTTTCCTTTCCCCCTCTCCCACTATGCACTGTCCTCCCTATCTCTATTGGGAACACATGCTGCACCGCGCTTTAAGGTGCCTCACTTAAAGGAATAATCCCATAAGTAACCCTGTCCCGATACCCCCCCTGATCCGCTCTTGCAAATCACTCCCTGGGAAATATCTGAATTCTACGTGTCTCCATGCCCCTGACTGGGAAACACTACCTATCCGTGACCATGCAACCTGCTTGGCTCACGTATGCGGACACTCCCTGTGCCCAGACTTCTTTTGAGGAAATCACCTGGAAGCCGAGATACGCAGTGGAATCTCTCTGTCCCCACTCTGGACCCTCCCTTCCCACCAGCTGCTTCCGTGCACGGCGCCGTGTGCACAGCTGTGACGTGGGATCCCCCCCAGCACATCCTCCCCCCTGCCATTGGGGCGTGCCTATCAGTGGGCGCTTCCCGCCCCCTCCCCTCCTAATACATTATGAAGGTGGGAGTGGCTTTCTCAGAATTACGACTCCATGTTGAGTCATGGCCTGCCAGCCAAGGTGGCTGCTATTCAATCTTCCATAGCAACCTCTTAATCCTATGCACCTTTAGGAAAAAAAACAGTTAAAACATACAATGTATATGCACACTAAACATTTCAGCATATGTATCTCTTCCCGAAGCTTAGCATACAGCTGTCTACCCTCTCGGATGGAAAAACAACATACAAAAGAGAAATACCAGAAATACCACAAAGTTCGTGGAGTTTCTTATCTTCCCTTCAGAAAAAAAAACCGCAAATCATCTTGGACATGCAGACGGAGAAAAAAAAACATGCACTCAACCCCGTGCACTCAAACCTACGCTCTGCGATCCGTGAATATATAAAAAAACACATGACACTGAACAATGCAAATTACCGAAAAAAACACGCAAAAGCCAAATACAGCAAGAGCCACACACAGTGCTTCTCCCACTATCCCAGCTGTGACTGTAAACTGCTTCATACCTTCACAGCAACCCAGTGAAGTGGGCTGTGTGCGATCCTGCATATCCAGCTCACGCAAAAAAACAGAGAGAAAAAAAATACTTCCAACTGCTACCAGACAGCGTAGACCCTCTCTCAACATCTAGCCTTTCTCTCCGGCTTCTCTCACTCTCACCACTCCCCCATCCACTTCTTGTAGACTGCAACCCCCCTTCACTGCTCTACACTAGACTGAACACCGCTGGCATCCCTCCCAGACTCTCGCTGTGAAACAAGGGAGAGAGAAAAAAAAACCTGAATCTGCATGCTGCTGTCACTAGCATAACACAAGAGAAAACAAAAAAAAAAACAAAGATGAAAAAAAACACAGTCTCTGAGATACCAACGAAGGAAAAACAGCAAGAGAAACCTATGTACGCTGCTCCCACTGAAACCACAGCAGCTACTGCCGGCCCTGTCAGCCCCCCCCCCTCCCTAAAACCCCACGGGAGGGAGAGAAAAATCCGCAGCTGCACATAACACACAGAATGCATTATCATATTACTGTATATAACCACAAGACAGACACTGCTGTCTAACAAAATAAACAAAACTTTTATACTTGCCAGTACCTTGGGACGTTCTCCACGAATGACCGTTCGTTACAGCAGTGGTCAAGTTTTGTTCGCGAAGTTCTGGACCCCCTCGGGCTACTGATTCCTCTGCTCAGCCAATCGATTCCACTACGGCACTTGCCAAAGCCACCGCCGGGAAAGCCCACGATCTGTATTTTGGCGTTAGGCGTGTGTACATCACACCTATATTATTCAGTCCACGAGCCTTCGCCGCTGTAATTACTCGAACGTCATTCCGTGCGCCCAGCTTCCTTGCAGCCTGGCAGCACCACTTATCTCTTCTCGATAAGTTTCCAGCGAGCGTCTCAGCATCTCCTCCGCTTGTTACTGTGAAAATCCTGGAAAAACTAGATAACAGACTGACATCTGGCCAGGTCCTTGCCTGCCTTTTCTGCTAGACAGCGCTGGGTTCACGGCACCACTGTTATAAATCACCTATTTGCTTCGACACCAGCAACTTCTTAGAGTTGCACCTCACAGACTGTGATATAATTGACTCTCACACAGCAAGCATTATTGGAGATAGATCGTTCTCAGTCGTCTTCAAAGTACAAGTTGTTTATTCAGGAAACAGATATACAGATACCGTTCGTCACATCTTAGCCAAGCAGATTCTCATGTTTAAGTCTGTTGCGTTACAAGCTCTGGACTAACATTCCTCCTGAATGTTAGACAGTTATCTTCTTTCTATACTATGTTATATATCATCTAGACTATCTATGTACAGCATACATCATATCAGAACAGAAATGGATTATATAAAGGTTTAAGCCAGCAGGGACAGGTGGCAAGACAGAAAAAGTGCTACTCCATTCTCCGGCTGTGGGATTTATATGAACCAGAAAGAGTTAAATGTGACCTCATCTGAGCCATCTATGATTGGTTCAGATCCCTTGTGATGTCAGGACACACACCTACTCGATTAATATTCCATGACCACTTTCACTTACATACAGGAATGTTCTGTTTTATAAATATGGCCTATGTTGATTGTTCCCGTAGTCCATTTGTCTGGGACAGTGTAGGCCTAAGACCTTGGACTAGGAACATCTTCTCAGTATCTGCTTGTATCATCTGCTTCAAGCAGACACTGAGATGCTTCTGCCTGCATCTTTGAAAACTCTATTTAAAGGTATACTCTGCGAACAATAGTGGTGCTCAGCAGAGCTCGAATATTCGAGTAGCTCGAATATTCGAGCTCTTTTTCAGCTATTCGAGCTCGGTATTCGAGCTCCGAATAGCTGTAGCTATTCGAATGGGCTATTCGAGAACACTCGAATAGCCCATTCACTATTCGAGCTATTCGAGCAAACCGGCGCTATTCGAGCTCGGTACCGAGCTCGAATAGCGTCATAGCCCAGATTGATGTGCTTAGAGCCAATCAGAGGGCTCCCAGGCCCTCTGACGGCAGCCAATCACAGAGGGGGACCCTGGCCAGCCCCTACCCTATAAATAGCGGCCGCCATGTTCGGGTTTTCCATGCTTGCCTGAGACTTGTACAGAGAGAGATCTGCTCCTTTGTGCTTTGGCTTAGCAAGTGCTCTATTGTGTTCATTTACCTAGCGTTTTTGCTCACCTACACCTGCCATATACACCTGTATTGTTGTTATTTAGATAGACATTGTATTTTAGTTAGTAGCTTGTGTGTTACATTAGAGACAGGCAGCTGCTGCAAGCTTACAGGTTTAGGCCTCAGGGGGGCCTTGCCTCTGTGGGCAGCTGTCCTCTGTTTATTTCTCTCATCATCTATACCAGTATTTCTGCTGTCCTTTACTAATAGTATTGTAGTTATACTGTACTAGGAGTAGGACACTCACTGACTGTCACTGTTTATAGGCTACTAGCTAGCTCCTGCGTGTGTGCACTCACTCACTGTCTGTGTGTACACACACTCTATTTCCTTCTGATTACTGATTGATTATTGTTAGTTGTACTTACTTACTACTTACTCTTACTGTACCCGTAGGGACACTCACTGTCACTGTTCATATAGGCTACTAGCTCCTGCGTGTGCGCACTCACTGTCTGAGTGTACACACACAACACACACTCTATTTCCTTCTGATCGCTGATTGATTATTGTAATTAGTTAGTTCTACTTACTGTTACTACTTACTCTTACTGTACTAGGAGTCTAGGACACTCAGTCACTGTGTTCATAGGCTACTAGCTCCTGCGTGCGTGCACTCACTGTCTGAGTGTACACACACCCACACTCCATTTCCTTCTGATCGCTGATTGATTATTGTTATTAGTTAGTTCTACTTACTGTTACTACTTACTTACTCTTACTGTACTAGGAGTCTAGGACACTCAGTCACTGTGTCCATAGGCTACTAGCTCCTGCGTGCGTGCACTCACTGTCTGAGTGTACACACACCACCCACACTCCATTTCCTTCTGATCGCTGATTGATTATTGTTATTAGTTAGTTCTACTACTTACTGTTACTACTTACTGTACTAGGAGTCTAGGACACTCAGTCACTGTGTCCATAGGCTACTAGCTCCTGCGTGCGTGCACTCACTGTCTGAGTGTACACACACCACCCACACTCCATTTCCTTCTGATCGCTGATTGATTATTGTTATTAGTTAGTTCTACTACTTACTGTTACTACTTACTTACTCTTACTGTACTAGGAGTCTAGGACACCCAGTCACTGTGTCCATAGGCTACTAGCTCCTGCGTGCGTGCACTCACTGTCTGAGTGTACACACACCACCCACACTCCATTTCCTTCTGATCGCTGATTGATTATTGTTATTAGTTAGTTCTACTTACTGTTACTACTTACTTACTCTTACTGTACTAGGAGTCTAGGACACTCAGTCACTGTGTCCATAGGCTACTAGCTCCTGCGTGCGTGCACTCACTGTCTGAGTGTACACACACCACCCACACTCCATTTCCTTCTGATCGCTGATTGATTATTGTTATTAGTTAGTTCTACTACTTACTGTTACTACTTACTGTACTAGGAGTCTAGGACACTCAGTCACTGTGTCCATAGGCTACTAGCTCCTGCGTGCGTGCACTCACTGTCTGAGTGTACACACACCACCCACACTCCATTTCCTTCTGATCGCTGATTGATTATTGTTATTAGTTAGTTCTACTACTTACTGTTACTACTTACTTACTCTTACTGTACTAGGAGTCTAGGACACCCAGTCACTGTGTCCATAGGCTACTAGCTCCTGCGTGCGTGCACTCACTGTCTGAGTGTACACACACCACCCACACTCCATTTCCTTCTGATCGCTGATTGATTATTGTTATTAGTTAGTTCTACTTACTGTTACTACTTACTTACTCTTACTGTACTAGGAGTCTAGGACACTCAGTCACTGTGTCCATAGGCTACTAGCTCCTGCGTGCGTGCACTCACTGTCTGAGTGTACACACACCACCCACACTCCATTTCCTTCTGATCGCTGATTGATTATTGTTATTAGTTAGTTCTACTACTTACTGTTACTACTTACTGTACTAGGAGTCTAGGACACTCAGTCACTGTGTCCATAGGCTACTAGCTCCTGCGTGCGTGCACTCACTGTCTGAGTGTACACACACCACCCACACTCCATTTCCTTCTGATCGCTGATTGATTATTGTTATTAGTTAGTTCTACTACTTACTGTTACTACTTACTTACTCTTACTGTACTAGGAGTCTAGGACACCCAGTCACTGTGTCCATAGGCTACTAGCTCCTGCGTGCGTGCACTCACTGTCTGAGTGTACACACACCACCCACACTCCATTTCCTTCTGATCGCTGATTGATTATTGTTATTAGTTAGTTCTACTTACTGTTACTACTTACTTACTCTTACTGTACTAGGAGTCTAGGACACTCAGTCACTGTGTCCATAGGCTACTAGCTCCTGCGTGCGTGCACTCACTGTCTGAGTGTACACACACACCACCCACACTCCATTTCCTTCTGATCGCTGATTGATTATTGTTATTAGTTAGTTCTACTTACTGTTACTACTTACTTACTCTTACCGTACTAGGAGTCTAGGACACTCAGTCACTGTGTCCATAGGCTACTAGCTCCTGCGTGCGTGCACTCACTGTCTGAGTGTACACACACTAAATTTACTTGTGATTACTACTACTGATTATTGTAACTGCTAGTTGTACTTCCTGACTGTTAATACTTACTTACTGTACTAGGGGACACTCACTCAGTCACCTCACCAACCAACCCACTCCATTAAAGTACCCCACTTTTCACCCGCCCTTTTACAAAACTTTTGTCTATACGCCCAAAACATTGAAGATGTCTGGAAGTGGCAGCCAGCGCGGTTTGGGCAAGGGGAAGGGCAGCAAGGGAATCAGGAAGAGAGGGAGCAGCATTGTGGCAAGCCGCGGCCGCGGGCGCGCCACCATGCACAGTTCCGCAGCAGCAGCAGCAGCGTCAGTGGCTAACATTCCTCCCATAGCCACTGGCCGTGGACGCCTTGGGCGCCGCCCAGGAGGAGCATCTGCAACTCACGCTGCAGAGACACAGCAGCAGCAGCGTGTAGCACCTGCTCCCATTTTCCTCCAGCCGGGTCGGAAACGTCCCATTGAGGAAAAGGATGCAGACACTGTGGTGCAACTCATGACGGAGGATGAGCAGCCCGCCATCAGCTCTGCATCCGAGGCCTCCACCCTCACCACCACCACCACCACCACCCCTGTTCGCAGCAGCCGCCCAGCAGGGTCTGGGGAGGAGGCCAGTTCACCGTCAGTCGCCGACCTCTCATTCAGCACTCTTTTGACCCCAGGCATGATGAGTCAATTGAATGCTGTTGTTGGCGATTTGGAGGAGGAGATGCTGATGGGCACTTTGGGGGAGGAGGGATTGGACAGCAAGACTGTGGCGACAGTCAAGCGTCCCATCCATGCATCAGCAGAGGAGTTTGGGGGGTCATCATCAGAGCAGGACATGTTTCAGGAGGGGCATGATGATGATGACCCGGTGACAGACAGAGACTGGGTGCCAACACATCCAGAGGATGTCGTCCTCAGCAGCTCTGAGGAGGAGGAGGAGGATGCGGTTGTGGGCCTTGCAAGGAGGCGCATCATTGCAAGCATTGGCAGCGTCCCACAGCCTGCTGGTGTCTCAGGCTCAGCAGCAGCAGCAGCAGCATCAGCCAGTACCACCACCAGCCGCACCCAAGACCCCCCCCCCCCCCCAACCACCACAGGGAAACAGGCAGCAGCGCTTCCATGCCGTAGGGGGATGTTTTTGTCACCAATCTGGCGGTTTTTCACCATGCCCACAGTGTACAGCAAGTACGCCACTTGCAACCACTGTCAGCGGAAGTTGAGCAGAGGTGCAGACCCCTTGAAGTTCAGCACCAGCTCGCTGATCAACCACCTTTCTGCGAAACACTTCCACCAGCATGAGGAGTTCCAGAGGCTGAAGGCATCTGGTGCTGGCAGTGGCACCAATCCCATCACTGCACAGCCTTCAGCAGCAGCAGCAGCAACAGCAGCCACCCGCCCTCCTGCTCCTCCAGCAGCACCAGCAGGAGTGCGGAAACGCCCTGCTCCTCCCCCCTCTGCAACTCCTGCCGCCGACACTGAGGCCTGTTCTGGCAGCCAGTCCTCAGTGGCCTCCTCTGCTCCGTCTGCTGATTCCCGTGCCAGCAAAAAGGCACGCCAGAGCCTTTTGAGCGAGTCCTTCCAGGGGGTGGTTAGGGCTCTGCCTCCCAGCAGCCGTCGCGTGCGGCAGCTGAACGGCTTGCTGGCACGGGCCATGTGCTCCCAACTCCTGCCGTACACGCTCGTGCAGGAGGGGAGCGACATGCGGGCGCTGCTTGCTTGTGCAGCCCCAGACTGGCAGCTCCCCAGCAGACACTTCTTCGCCCGCAAGGCCATTCCTGCACTGCACCGCTTTGTGATGGCCAATGTGGAGCGAGGGCTGGAGCACGCGGTTGGTGAAAGGGTCCACGTCACCATGGACTCCTGGAGCAGCCGCTTCGGGACAGGCCGCTACCTGTCCTTCACTGTCCACTGGGTCAGCTTGGTGGAAGGGGGTGAGGATGGGAGAGCAGCAGCGGGCACAGCAGCAGCAGCAACACAGTGGGTGGTGCCACCCCGCAGGGTCAGGGGAACTGCAGCGGGTTCCTCCGATCCTCTGCCATCCTCCGCCACACCTGGCCAAACCCCCCGCCTCAGCAGCAGTGTGAAGGCCCGCCACTGCCAAGCGCTGCTGCACTTGGTCAGCCTTGGCAAGACCAAGCTGACGGCAGCCCACGTGTTGGCCAAACTCCAGGAGCAGGAGCGGATTTGGCTGACCCCCAGAGGCCTCAGAGTCGGAGAGGTGGTGTCCGACAATGGGGCCAATCTGGTTGCTGCCATAGACAGGGGAAACCTGACCCACATCCCCTGTCTTGCCCACGTGCTGAACCTGGTGGTGCAGAAGTTCCTGCGCACCTACCAGGGGATGGACGAGCTGCTGGAAACGGCAAGGAACGTTGTGCGTCACTTCCGGCGCTCGGCTGCAGCCTGTGCGAGCCTGGAAGACGTGCAAAAGGAGCTGGATCTGCCACGCCATCGGCTGATCATTGACGTTCCGACTCGCTGGAACTCCACCCTGGCGATGTTGGAGCGTCTGGTTGAACAGAAGCACGCTGTCAACCACTACCTTGCCCTGGCCACTGTTTCCGCAGCTCAGAGAAGGGACAAGACCAGCAACATCCCGTCCATCGTCCCCGATGATGACTGGAGGCACATGCAGCAGGTGTGCTTAGTGCTGGCTCCCTTCCTGCAGGCCACAAACATGGTGAGCAGGGACCATGCTATGGTCTGCGAGTGGGTGCCCCTGGTTTCTCTGCTGAACAGGGCACTCGATGCTTTGCTGGCACAGGGAGCGGCAGCCTTGGACCAGCAGGAGCGGCAAGCAGCTGCACAGTCCACCTCTGAGGGGGAGGAGGAGGAGGACTTGGTGGAGGTCCCTGACCTGGCTGCTGATGAGGGGGATCAGCGCAGTGCAGCTGAGTTGGTGCGGGGGTGGAGAGAGGATGAGGCAGCAGAGGAGGAGGATGAGGAGGACAGCACTGACGTCGATGTGCCAGCAGACGTGGCCCGCCTCTTCCCAATGGCAGCGCACATGCTGACGTGCCTGCGCAGGGACCCCAGGGTGATCCAGATGAAGCAGAGGGAGGACATCTGGATCAGCATGATGTTGGACCCACGCCTCAAGGGGAAGTTGAGCCAGTTCCTGCCGCCTGCAGGAGGAGACCCAGCGCAACAAATAAGGAGCTTGCAGCAGGCCCTTGTTGAGCGCTTGGAGGAAGCCTTCCCCCAGCCTTCCACCCCCACTGTCCAGCAGCCAGCACAGAGGCAGCAGCAGGTGCCTGCATCCAGCAGCAGCAAGCGCCCCACAGACCTGCAGTCTCTCAGCCACGAGCTCTACAGGACTGTAGAGGCTCCGGCAGCAGTGACTAGAGAGGAGATGCATGCAGCAGCATCCTCCTCCGGTCACAGCCAGCGCCTGACCCGCATGGTGGCTGACTACATGGGGTCCTACAGCGGGCTTGACAGCGATGCCCCTGTTGATCCCATGGAGTATTGGGTCAAGCGCATGGAGATCTGGAGCGAGCTGGCGCAGTACGCCCTGGAAGTGCTGTCCTGCCCCCCTTCCAGCGTGCTGTCCGAGCGCTGCTTCAGTGCAGCTGGTGGCGTGGTCACCGAGAAACGCTCACGTCTGTCTCACAAGTCTGTGGACAGACTGACGTTTCTCAAGATGAACCAGGCGTGGGTGGAAGGCGAGTTCCTGGCCCCTGTTGTCGGCGAGAGGGGGACATGAACTGGCTGCCGGAACTTAGTACCATCGTTAATGTGCCTTACCACCCTTTACCACCTCCTGGCTCCTGCTCACTAAGCCAGCCTGGTTCACTTTGACTATTACGTCGCCTGCAGCCACACATTTCACACCTACAGTGGGCTGCTGCTGTGTACTGCCCTTCTGCTGTCTGTCTGTGTTTCCCACTGCCAGGGTACACAGAATTACCGTCTGCTGCCACTCTGCCACCAGCTATTACGTCACAACAATAGCTGCTCACACTGCTCCTCCATTCCTCCTGCTGCTGCTGTCTGTCTGTGTTTCCCACTGCCAGGGTACACAGAATTACCTTCTGCTGCCACTCTGCCACCAGCTATTACGTCAAAACAATAGCTATATTGGTTGTAAAACCAAAACCAAAAAAAACCAATAAAAAAAAAAAAAGGTTTAATTTTTCTGAGGTGCCCGGGTTGAAAACTGTGTTGTCCCAGTTGTGTATTGGACACAATGTGGGCTGCACGACCGCTGTCTGGGACCTCCTGTTGTGTTTATTTACAGCCCTGGTATCACCGCTAGGTACCAGGGCTATTATGTCACGCTGCCTACCTGCTGCCACACTCACACTGCTCCTCCATTCCTCCTGCTGCTGCTGTCTGTCTGTGTTTCCCACTGCCAGGGTACACAGAATTACCGTCTGCTGCCACTCTGCCACCAGCTATTACGTCACAACAATAGCTGCTCACACTGCTCCTCCATTCCTCCTGCTGCTGCTGTCTGTCTGTGTTTCCCACTGCCAGGGTACACAGAATTACCTTCTGCTGCCACTCTGCCACCAGCTATTACGTCAAAACAATAGCTATATTGGTTGTAAAACCAAAACCAAAAAAAACCAATAAAAAAAAAAAAAGGTTTAATTTTTCTGAGGTGCCCGGGTTGAAAACTGTGTTGTCCCAGTTGTGTATTGGACACAATGTGGGCTGCACGACCGCTGTCTGGGACCTCCTGTTGTGTTTATTTACAGCCCTGGTATCACCGCTAGGTACCAGGGCTATTATGTCACGCTGCCTACCTGCTGCCACACTCACACTGCTCCTCCATTCCTCCTGCTGCTGCTGTCTGTCTGTGTTTCCCACTGCCAGGGTACACAGAATTACCGTCTGCTGCCACTCTGCCACCAGCTATTACGTCACAACAATAGCTGCTCACACTGCTCCTCCATTCCTCCTGCTGCTGCTGTCTGTCTGTGTTTCCCACTGCCAGGGTACACAGAATTACCTTCTGCTGCCACTCTGCCACCAGCTATTACGTCAAAACAATAGCTATATTGGTTGTAAAACCAAAACCAAAAAAAACCAATAAAAAAAAAAAAAGGTTTAATTTTTCTGAGGTGCCCGGGTTGAAAACTGTGTTGTCCCAGTTGTGTATTGGACACAATGTGGGCTGCACGACCGCTGTCTGGGACCTCCTGTTGTGTTTATTTACAGCCCTGGTATCACCGCTAGGTACCAGGGCTATTATGTCACGCTGCCTACCTGCTGCCACACTCACACTGCTCCTCCATTCCTCCTGCTGCTGCTGTCTGTCTGTGTTTCCCACTGCCAGGGTACACAGAATTACCGTCTGCTGCCACTCTGCCACCAGCTATTACGTCACAACAATAGCTGCTCACACTGCTCCTCCATTCCTCCTGCTGCTGCTGTCTGTCTGTGTTTCCCACTGCCAGGGTACACAGAATTACCTTCTGCTGCCACTCTGCCACCAGCTATTACGTCAAAACAATAGCTATATTGGTTGTAAAACCAAAACCAAAAAAAACCAATAAAAAAAAAAAAAGGTTTAATTTTTCTGAGGTGCCCGGGTTGAAAACTGTGTTGTCCCAGTTGTGTATTGGACACAATGTGGGCTGCACGACCGCTGTCTGGGACCTCCTGTTGTGTTTATTTACAGCCCTGGTATCACCGCTAGGTACCAGGGCTATTATGTCACGGCGAGCTGCCTGCCTCATTGACTGCCTGCTGCCACACACTCATCCTCCTCCTCCTGCTGCTGAATTTACCTCCTGCTGTCTTTGTGTTTCCACTGCCAGGGAGCACATACAATGGCGCTTCCAACATGCGTGCGCCCACCAGCTATTTGTTACGCTCAAAAATAGCTGCATTTCTTTAAAAAAAAATTTGAAAAGAGAAATACGTGAAGAAGAAGAAGAAGACGATATTGAAAAAGAAGGAGAAGGAGAAGATGAAGAAGAAGATGAAGAAGAAGATGAAGAAGAAGAAGATGAAGATGAAGAAGATGAAGATGAAGAAGAAGAAGAAGATGAAGAAGAAGAAGATGAAGAAGAAGATGAAGAAGATGAAGATGAAGAAGAAGAAGAAGATGATGAAGAAGATGAAGAAGAAGAAGAAGAAGATGAAGAAGAAGAAGATGAAGAAGAAGAAGATGAAGAAGAAGATGAAGAAGATGAAGAAGAAGATGAAGAAGATGAAGATGAAGAAGAAGAAGAAGATGATGAAGAAGATGAAGAAGAAGAAGAAGAAGATGAAGAAGATGAAGAAGAAGAAGAAGAAGATGAAGAAGAAGAAGAAGAAGATGAAGAAGATGAAGAAGATGAAGAAGATGAAGAAGAAGATGAAGATGAAGAAGATGAAGATGAAGAAGATGAAGATGAAGAAGATGAAGAAGATGAAGAAGAAGAAGAAGATGAAGAAGAAGAAGAAGAAGATGAAGAAGAAGATGAAGAAGATGAAGATGAAGAAGAAGAAGAAGATGATGAAGAAGAAGAAGAAGAAGAAGAAGAAGATCTAGAAGAAGATTAAGAAAGATAAAGAAGAAGAAGAACAAGTATATACAGTAACACTACACTACTGAACCAAATTAAGGACACAACTTCTCTTTCCACATTTTTTTTTAAAGGAACATCCCCACATAATCACTTGCTGTTGTTACTTGGAAAAAAAGATGTTTCTTGCATCATTCACCCTCAAAACAAGTGTTGGAAGCTATTTTGGGCCAATTCGAATAGTCAGCTCGAATAGTGAGCTCGAATACCGACTCGAATAGTGAGCTCGAAGTCCGAGGTCGAATCGAATAGTAAAAAATATTCGACTCGAATATTCGACTGACCTCGAATAATTTACTATTCGAATTCGACCAAATTCGAATTTTTAAAAGGGGTATTTGAGCACCACTGGCGAACAAGCCTTTTACCTAAAACTCAGTCCAGATAACTGAGGCCTACTTAAATTATAACAGCTCCAAGCTGGATTATACCCCCAATGTTTTTCTCCTACATGATACGGACACTGCTGTGAAAATGTACAAAAAATCTTGGACCATTCACCTCCTCAACGCAGCTAAGGCCTTGATGTGGGGATATATTGGGGTGCTGATGATATTGAGGATAATACAGGAACATATTTCTGTCCTTTTTCTGTCTACTGGGTAAAACCTCAGATGTGTATTGTGCTTGGGAGTATTTGGTCACCTGGCCAGAGTAAACTGAAGGCTAATGTGAGTCTGCATGTAGATGTAAATTAACTCTGCATTCATGGTCCAGCAGGGGGAAGCCACCTTTGTCTGCTTCTAATTAGGAAACACTTAATCAGACAGTTGCTTTGAAGCTTGGACAGGTGGTCGGACCCTTTCGTCTGAATCCTGTCTCAGATGTGTCACCTAGACTGGCAGAGCACACCAGCCTGAGCCAGGATTTTACATATGACAGCCTCAATCAAAAGGTCTTTGATGTGTGTGCGGAAATACACTTTTACATGTAAAAGTGAGATCTCTGGGAATTAAATTATGTCTGAAAAGTTAATCAAAACCAGTTCCCAGTGGCGGATCTAGAGGGGTGCAGGCATGGCTGGTGCCCTGGGCGCCCATGCTGCATGGGCACCATGCCTGCCCCAATGCCACCTCGACACTGCTGTCTGCTTCCCCTCCCTGTGGCGCCCCTGCACCCGCCGCCTGTCCCCGATCATCTTGTAATGGTTACATACTTCAGATTGCGGCAACTGCTGAGTTACAGCCCGCACACGCTACCCGTACTGAACTTTGGCCAAATGCGGAAGTGACGTCATTGACCTATGACGTCATTTCCGCATTTTGAATACATTGAGCACCGGTAGCGTGCACGGGCTGTAAACTCTCCAGTTTCCGCGATCTGAAGTATGTTGATATTACAAGATTATCGGGGACAGGCGGTGGGGACGGCACCAAGAGGCAGCATTGACGTGGTCGCCGTGATCTGAGGTCTATTTACATGAGAAGAGGCTCCGGGACAGGCTACGGGGGCGGCACCAGGAGGAGAACTAGCACTACCTGGCATGGATCGGTCGCTGCGATCTGAGGTCTGTAAGAGCACCCATCCACCCTCATGCACCCTGTCCCTGCACCCATCCACCCTCATGCACCCTGTCCCTGCACCCAGCCACCCTCATGCACCCTGTCCCTGCACCCAGCCACCCTCATGCACCCTGTCCCTGCACCTAGCCACCCTCATGCACCCTGTTCCTGCACCTAGCCATCCTCATGCACCCTGTCCCTGCACCCAGCCACCCTCATGCACCCTGTCCCTGCACCCATCCACCCTCATGCACCCTGTCCCTGCACCCATCCTCCCTCATGCACCCTGTCCCTGCACCCAGCCACCCTCATACACCCTGTCCCTGCACCCATCCACCCTCATGCATCCTGTCCCTGCACCCAGCCACCCTCATGCACCCTGTCCCTGCACCCAGCGACCCTCATGCACCCTGTCCCTGCCCCCATCCACCCTCATGCAACCTGTCCCTGCACCCAGCCACCAGCATGCACCTTGTCCCTGCACCCATCCACCATCATGCACCCTGTCCCTGCACCCAGCCACCCTCATGCACCCTGCCCCTGCACCCAGCCACCCTCATGCACCCTGCACCTAGCCATCCTCATGCACCCTGTACCTGCACCCAGCCACCAACATGCACCCTGTCCCTGCACCCATCCACCAGCATGCACTCTGTCCCTGCACCCATCCACCCTCATGCACCCTGTCCCTGCACCCAGCCACCAGCATGCACCCTGTCCCTGCGCCCAGCCACCAGCATGCACCCTGTCCCTGCACCCAGCCACCAGCCTGCTCCCTGTCCCTGCACCCAGCATGCACCCTGTCCCTACACCCAGCCTGCTTCCTGTCCCTGCACCCAGCTACCAGCCTGTACACTGCCCTATAACCAGCACCCTGCCCCAGCCATCAGCCTGCACACTGCCCTAGCCAGCACCTTTCCCCAGCCACCAGCCTGCACACTACCCTAACCAGCACCCTGACCCAATCTACCTACACCCTGCTCCAAACAGCACCTTGTTGCAATCTGCCACATCCTGCCCTTCTGCTCCAATTTTCCTCAATCAGCACCCTGCTGCAATATACCCCAACCAGCAATCTGCAGCCTGCCCTAACCTTCACCTACCCTCTGTTGCAGCCTGCCCTTGCTTGTACCTTGCTTCACCCTGCTGCAATCTGCATCAACCTGCACCCTGCCCCAGAAAGCACCCTGGCCTGCACCCAGGAAGCAATTGCGAGACCGCTATGGTTACCAAATATCTAGGGGCACATTTTGCTACCTAATACTGCTTTCTGTGGGCACATAGCTACCTAATTCTTTTATTTGGTGAACATGGCTGTTTAATTTATGTATCCAGGATGAACTTGGCTACTATCTGTCTGTTTAATCTGTTTATTGTGAGGCACCTGGCTACTTAATTATTTTATCTGGTTGACTGTTACAACTTTTTTTATTGGGCAGCATATGACTACTTGATGAATTATCTGATTGTGTGTGTGTGTTGGGGGGGCACAATTTCAGTGTGTGTGTGTGTTGGGGGGGGCGCAATTTCAGTGTTTGCCATAGGCGCCATGTTACCCAGATACGCCTCTGCCAGTTCCTCCCCTTCCCAAGGAAGTTGCAGCCTCCAGGCGTATATCCCAGTATAAAAAGCAGGGCCAGATGCCTAAAAATTATCTTCTCTTGGAGGTAGCGCATAGCTAGAGGGATCCCGAGCAAATCGGAACGCCGTTCTCCCACCAACCACGTTCTAACCTACGCGGTAACGTTATATCCCATTTTTATTTTATGCAAATATCCTTGTGTGTATCTTTGTAACTTTTATCCTTGTAATTTTTACTTGTTTTTTTGGTAAATCTTTTGTATATATTATTTTCTGCATTGTTTCATTTTTTTCCTGGAATATTAAATTGTTATTTAATAAGTTTGACTTCTGCTGTACTAAACTAACACTCATAGCCTAGAAGAGACTGAAGTGTAACTGTGTATAAGTCCATGCCTGATTTTACGTTTGAGCAACCCTACCGTATGAGATTGTAATTGCATTGTGTATATGGGGCACTTTTGTGCTCGACAGCAGAGTGGCTAACAGTATCGTTCAGAACGACTGTTAGTGGTTTTGCTGCACGACAGTGTAACTTGCATTACAAGTCAGTGCCTGATTGTGCCGTGTTAATGTACAACTGTGTGTGTGCGTGGCGTTCCCATATTCAGCCTAAAGCGCCAAACTGACCCGAATACGAAAACGCGGATTGCGCGCTGAGCACTCGACAGCCGAGTGGACGTGTCTAGCGACAGCTAGTGGTGGCAGTGAGAAGTGTTCTGAGGGGTCCCAGCCTTGTTTTAGCTTGACTAAGGCTGCTTCCCCTCTCCATCTGGTCAAACCCGCAGTCGGGAACCGTATACGAAGGCGTGCCGTGGGCCGGTTCTTGACATTATTGGCTGGCAGTGGTGGGAACGTTTGATACATTAGTACGCAGTTTATCTCTCTATTCTGAGTACTAAAGGCGGGAAGCTTGCTAGAAGCGACTAGCCTACAGAAGTCTACTCAGTGCAGATTCTATATACTTTGTTTTTCCCAAAGATACACATTTGGTATATTGCTTCCCCTCCCCCTTTTTCTTTTTATTTTGCAACATGATGGATCAGAAAGCATCCAGCTATGCAAGGCAAAGCAAAGAGATACTACTCAACCTGTGTGAGCACAAAGGCATCGAGACAGCGAGTGGCCAGACTAAGGAGCAGTTAGTTTGTGCCCTCGAGTAGTATGAGGCAGAGCAAGCCCGTGCTCCAACGCCAGCGGATGCAGCTCACGACACGCCAGAGGAGGAATCACTCCCGTCACAGAATGCGAGTGGAGACGATGTCCTGGACGATCCACCGAACAGGGAGATGCCATCTCTGGAAGCTGATCTACAGCTACTGAATTCGGCTGATCCTGAACTGCGCCTAAAGCTGATCCTACTGCACCGACAGGCAGAGGAGGGAAGAGCTGAACGACGACGCCAGGCCGAGAGTGAAAGACACCAGACCGAGAGGGAAAGACTCCAGGCAGAGAGGGCAAGTGCTGAGCGTCAACACCAGCTGGAGCTGGCTAAACTTCAGCAACAGAACCGGTCTGCTGGACCCGCAGAACGTGAAGGTGAGCGAGTCCACATAATCCCCCTGGATGAGTTCCCCGCTATGGACAAAGACTCTGACATAGACACTTTCCTACAGGGGTTTGAAAGGACTTGTCGTCAGTATGGGGTGCCCCGTGAGCAGTGGGCAAGATACCTCACACAAGGGCTGAGAGGCAAGGCCCTGGAGGCATTTGTGAGTCTCCCCCAGGAGGAAGAAACAGACTTTGAGGAAATTAAGAAAGCCATCACTGCGCGATACCCCCTCACACCAGAGGTGTATCACAAACGTTTCAGGACAGTGCAGCGAGGTCCTAATGACAGTTACCTAGATCATTCTTGCAACCTGCGCACTGCCTTCCAGCAGTAGGTAAAAGGACTGGCTGTTGAAACATTTGATGCCCTGCAAGAACTGATAATAAAAGACCAGTTCCTCCACACTTGTCCTGTTGAGGTCCGGCAGTTTGTACGGGACCGAGAGCCGAAGACCGTGGATGAGGCCGCGAAAGTCGCTGATGTCTACACATCCAATCGAGAATCTGATTTTCGGAGGACTACGGCGCCCAGCTGGAAGGGAGAAAAGACTGTGAGACCTTCTCCTCTGAGCACCCAGCAAAGCCAAGCACCACAGCCTCCTGGAGGTAAAACAGCCACAGTTGACACTCGGAAATGTTTTGCCTGTAACAAACCGGGTCATATCAGTGCTTCGTGCCCAGAAAAGAAGAAGAAGGAAGCCCCAAACTCTGGCGGGGCCCAAAATGCGGTGTGCCACCAGGAATGCAGGTAGCTATGCAGAGAATCTGCAACCTGTCACGGTGGGGGATACAGTTACCACCGGTCTGAGAGACACTGGAGCAGAGGTGACTCTAGTGCACCCCCAGCTTGGAATACATTCCTGGCAAGACTATGGCTGTCAAAGGAGTTGGGGGTGTCACCCCCGCCATACCCACCGCATTGGTCCACCTGCATTGGGGTGCCGGCAGCGGGATGAAAGAAGTGGGTGTAACGGATGCCACCCCCATGAACGTTTTGTTGGGTACTGACCTGGGACGGTTAGTGGCCCGTTATGAGCCTACTCCAAACTCCAGGGAGCCTGCATCCCCAGCAGAAGTTCAGGACTCTTGCAAGGTACTGTTTGATAACCCTGCGCAAGTGGGGAGTGCTGGTGAGGCCCCAGGGGCTACGGAGTGTGTACTAGGAGCCAGCCCTAGTGAGTCTCCAGTGCCCAGGCCTGGAGGGGGACACGTTGGTACCCTGAATACAGATAATGTTGATGTAATATGTGATGTGCTGCATAATGACATATGTACAGTGAACGCTCCGTCAGCTGCAGTGGTGACCCGCAGTGCTCACCGGGCTGCAGCAGACAAATTGTCCACTGAAGAGGCTGATGTCACTGGGTCGGGCTCTTCCACATCAGAGCCTGGCTCTGAGGACCCAGAGGCCTCTCAGTTTGCCACCTCCCTGGTGCCTATGGCCGACAGCACCGAGTTCTCCGAGGCTGTACGACTTGATAGCAGCCTGAGAGAGCTCAGGGGTCTGGGGGACAGGGCACCGGCTGAGGGCGACAAAGTGAGGGTGTACTGGGAGCAAGGCAGACTGTACAGAGAGGTTATTCCCTCTGAGCCGTCTGAAGTGGATGAGGCAGACCGGCAGTTGATCATTCCCCACAGGTACAGGGAGCAGCTATTAAGAATAGCACATTAAGTGCCCCTGGCTGGTCACTTGGGGGTCCGCAAGACCAAAGCCCGTCTTGCCCACAATTTTTATTGGCCCCACATGGGGACAGATATTGCCAATTTTTGCCGGTCGCATGTCAGCGGGTCAGCAAAGCAGGTGACACAGACAAAGCCCCACTGAGGCCCTTGCCCATCATAGAGGAGCCCTTCCAAAGGATTGCTGTTGACATCATTGGGCCTCTAGCAATACCCAGAAGCACAGGGAAACGTTTCATTCTCACAGTGGTAGATTATGCCACTCGCTACCCTGAAGCTGTAGTCCTGAGCTCCATACGGGCAGACAAGGTTGCAGACGCATTGATGCGCATTTTCTCACGGGTCGGTTTTCCCTGCGAAATGCTCACCGATCATGGCCCGCAATTCATGTCGCGCCTAATGGAATGCCTCTGTAAGCAAATGCAGGTAGAACACATCATGGCCAGCCCTTACCACCCCCAGACAAATGGGTTATGTGAGTGGTTCAATGGTACTCTGAAACAGATGCTAAGGGTGTTTGTTGAATCACAAGGGAGAGACTGGGAGCGTTACCTGCCCCACTTACTGTTTGCTTATCGTGCAGTGCCCCAGGCATCCACGGGGTTCTCGCCCTTTGAGCTCTTATATGGGAGAAGGGTACGCGGACCCCTCGATCTCATTTGAGAGGCCTGGGAGGGGCAGGATATGGGTCCCGGGGTATCCATAGTGGAATACGTTCTAAAGTTCTGGGAAAAGGTGGACACCCTGGTGGGGTTGGTGCGAGAGAATCTCACTCAAGCCCAGGCCACCCAGAAGCAGTGGTATGACCACGGGTCTAGGGAGAGAGTTTATGAGGTAGGTCGCAAGATGTGGGTCCTAAACCCGATGCGACAGAATAAGCTGCAGGCCACTTGGGATGGGCCCTATACCATACATAGGAAGATTAGTGATGTGACATATGTGGTAGCGCTGGATGACCGAGGTAAGCAGCTGAAAACGTACCATGTCAATATGTTAAAGGAACATCATGATAGAACCGCTTGCGCTCTCCCTGTCTGCAGTTTACTACCGGACGGTGAAACAGAGGCCCTGGTTGACAACCTGGCCTCTACCCAGGAAACCGACTCTGTCACCGAGGTACAGATCAACCCGGAGTTGACAGCAGAGCAGCAGGCTGGGCTATCTGAGGTGCTGCCCCCTTACCGTGGTACCTTTACAGCTCGCCCTGGCCTGACCAGCCTGGCTGTACACCATGTTGACACCGGAAATAACAAGCCGGTTAGACAGTCAGCATATAGAGTCTCCCCTGAGGTTCAGGCCAACATCAGCAAGGAGATTGAGGAAATGCTGTCACTAGGGGTGATCCAATGGTCGCACAGCGCATGGGCATCACCTGTAAAGCTAGTACCCAAACGGGACCAGACCACTCGGTTCTGTGTAGATTATTGAAAACTAAATTTGATAACTGCTTCAGATGCTTACCAAATGCCGAGGGTTGATGAATTGTTAGATAAGCTAGCTGGCGCGCAATATCTAACAATCATGGATTTGAGTCGGGGATACTGGCAGGTCCCTCTAACAGCTGAGGCATGGGAAAGGTCTGCCTTTATCACCCCCTCAGGTCTGTTTGAATTTAATGTAATGCCTTTTGGAATGTAAAACACCCCAGCCACCTTCCAAAGGGTTGTAAATGGTCTCCTGGAAGAGTTGGAACACTGCGCTGTCGCTTACCTAGATGACATTGCCGTGTTTAGCGCCAACTGGAAAGACCACTTAGCGCAGCTGTCACAGGTTCTGGGACGCATCACTGCAGCAGGGCTAGCAGTCAAGCCTAGCAAGTGTCAGATGGGTATGAAACAGGTACAGTACCTGGGACACGTGGTGGGGGGGGGGGAGAGCTTCGTTCAGATACTGGGAAGGTAGATGCCATTGTGTCCTGGCCCACCCCCCAAACGAAGTAACAGATTCAGTCCTTCTTAGGAACTGCTGGGTACTATAGAAAGTTTACCCCAAACACAGTGCCCTCGGCAAGCCATTGACAGATCTCACAAAAAAGAAGCTGCCCAAGCAGATTCTCTGGATGCCAGAATGTGAGCAGTCATTCACAGCTCTGAAGAGGGCCCTAGCCAGCCCTCTCGTGTTGCAAGCGCCCGACTTCAGCCGACGGTTTGTAGTCCAGACGGACGCCTCAGCCTTTGGCCTAGGTGCTGTGTTAAGCCAGGTAAACTAAACTGGGGAAGAACATCCAATTCTGTATTTAAGTCGGAAGCTGCTACCCCGGGAGGTAGCCTACGCCACCGTAGAGAAGGAGTGCTTGGCAATTGTATGGGCCCTACAAAAGCTGCAGCACTATCTCTACGGTCGCGTATTCACGGTCGTCACCGACCACAACCCTCTTAGTTAGTTACATCGGGTTTCTGGTGACAATGGCAAATTGCTGAGATGGAGCTTAGTTCTCCAACAAAATAGCTTCACTATTCAACATAGGAAGGGGAGCAATCATGGGAATGCTGATGGGCTGTCCCGTCAAGCAGAACCCACGTTGTAGGTGCAGGCAGGATGATCTGGGAAGGTCATCTGCCCGGCGCCAATTTGACGGCGGAGGTGTGGGGATATATTGGGGTGCTGATGATGTTGAGGATAATACAGGAACATATTTCTGTCCTTTTTCTGTCTACTGGGTAAAACTTCAGATGTGTATTGTGCTTGGGAGTAATTGGTCACCTGGCCAGAGTAAACTGAAGGCTAATGTGAGTCTGCATGTAGATGTAAATTAACTCTGCATTCATGGTCCAGCAGGGCGAAGCCACCTTTGTCTGCTTCTAATTAGGAAACACTTAATCAGGCAGTTGCTTTGAAGCTTGGACAGGTGGTCGGACCCTTTCGTCTGAATCCTGTCTCAGATGTGTCACCTAGACTGGCAGACCACACCAACCTGAGCCAGGATTTTACATATGACAGCCTCAAAAGGTCTTTGATGTGTGTGCGGAAATACACTTTTACATGTAAAAGTAAGATCTCTGGGAATTAAATTATGTCTGAAAAGTTAATTAAAACCAGTTCCTCCCCTTCCCAAAGACGTTGCAGCCTCCAGACGTATATCCCAGTATAAAAAGCAGGGCCAGATGCCTAAAAATTATCTTCTCTTGGAGGTAGCGCATAGCTAGAGGGATCCCGAGCAAATCGGAACGCCGTTCTCCCGCCAACCACGTTCTAACCTACGCGGTAACGTTATATCCCATTTTTATTTTATGCAAATATCCTTGTGTGTATCTTTGTAACTTTTATCCTTGTAATTTTTACTTGTTTTTTTTGTAAATCTTTTGTATATATTATTTTCTGCATTGTTCCATTTTTTTCCTGGAATATTAAATTGTTATTTAATAAGTTTGACTTCTGCTGTACTAAACTAACACTCATAGCCTAGAAGAGACTGAAGTGTAATTGTGTATAAGTCCATGCCTGATTTTACGTTTGAGCAACCCTACTGTATGAGATTGTAATTGCATTGTGTGTATGGGGCACTTTTGCGCTCGACAGCAGTGTGGCTAACCGTATCGTTCGTTCGGAATGACTGTTAGTGGTTTTGCTGCACGACAGTGTAACTTGCATTACAAGTCAGTGCCTGATTGTGCCGTGTTACTGTACAAGTGTGTGTGTGTGTGTGCGTGGCGTTCCCGTATTCGGCCAAAAGCGCCAAACTGACCCGAATACGAAAACGCGGATTGCACACTGAGCACTCAACAGCCGAGTGGACGTGTCTAGCGACAGCTAGTGGTGGCAGTGAGAAGTGTTCTGAGGGGTCCCAGCCTTGTTTTAGCTTGACTAAGGCTGCTTCCCCTCTCCATCTGGTCAAACCCGCAGTCGGGAACCGTAAACGCAGGCATGCCGCGGGCCGGTTCTTGACACTTGATACCCTTAAATTGGAAATCTCCTAATCCACCTTCTGTTAAGGCTTGGATACAGAGGGTTGATGTGGTTGAAATAATGGAGAGGATGATCCTCATGTCTCAAGATCGTTCAGAGCAATATACTATCACATGGTCAGTCTGGACAGTATTCCAGTGCTCTGCTGAATATAAGAATCTGACCTCCTGATTTCTGCTCCTTACCTGGCCTACTTTTCTCTCCTTCTTTCTTTCTTATCTATATGGCACATGGGATTGTATTGACACACTAAAGTGTTATTACACATGTTATCTTCTGTAGGTAAAGTGTTAGACCAGACACTGGGTGATTTCTTATCTGTGATGGATAATCATTTTTATATGTCCATATATATGTAAGTGTCTGAATATTTTCTACAATTTGGTATTGTAATGATCCGCTCAGCTGTCTGCACAGACAGACATCTGTTTGACCATTCCTTAAGTCTAAAGGCTGCAGGTCTCTGGAAAAGAGACCTGTCTTTGCTTTGCAAGTTTCAGACCTGCTCTGCTGCTGAGGAATTTGCATATATTTGTTATGCAGATTGCCTAGCTGCCTCCTTTGAAAGCTGGCAGTATAAATACCATGTTCTCCCAGAATCCTTTGCTGGTCATAATGGTTTGTTACTGCTAAACACTCCTAGAGTGTCAGCCTTGCCTGTTTGTTAAAGATTATCTTAGAGTAATTCTTGGGACTGTACTAGGCATTTCCTCTAGTGCAGTCGGATTGTATTATCTGTTTTGCCTGTACAGTCTTTCTGTCTCAATTGCCTTGTCGCCAGCGGTGGTCGTCAGGGAATCGTTCTGTCTGTCTGGGGGTGCTAACCAGAGCAGCGGTTGCTACTGGTAGCCCCCTCTGTTCATCTGTCTGGATTGCACACGCCCTAGTGGTAGTGGCATTGCCTCCTTCTGTATTCTGCCTTTGGAGTGCTAACCAGAGCAGTGGTTGCTACTGGTAGCCCCTTCTGTTTATCTGTCTGGATCACACTTGCCCTAGTGGTAGTGGCAGTGTCTCCTTGTGTATCTCTGCCTTAGGGGTGCTAGCCAGAGCAGCGGTTGCTACTGGCAGCCCCACCTGTTTGTCTGCCTGTCTTGTCTGATACGAACGCTTGCTGTAGGCTCGGTGAGGTAACCGTTTAGCAAGCGTTCGCATTACATAGTTACATAGTTACATAGTTATTTTGGTTGAAAAAAAGACATACGTCCATCGAGTTCAACCAATACAAAGTACAACACCAGCCTGCTCCCTCACATATCCCTGTTGATCCAGAGGAAGGCGAAAAAAGGCGTTCTCTATTTTGTGTTTGTCTGTCATTGGTTAGTTAGGGTGGCACGCTTATCACTGGGTGCCTAACGCGTGGTGATCGTGCAGAAACGCGTTCGCTGTTGCGAATGAGAGCGGTGTTCCCGTTTAGCTAGCGTTTGTTATTTTCTTTATCTTCTCATTGTTGTTTGCTGTGCCTTTGCTACTCTCGTGCTATGTTCTGTTCTGCCTTCTGTCACTTCTGGCAATCGCATCTCTTGCGATTGCGTTCTCGCTTCGTTTCTGCGAATGTGTGTTCGCCGTCGCTGGGTGGCGACTAGATTGGGGAACACACATTCAGTCTGTCTCTGTGCTCTCTCTTTTGGAGGGCTATCGTGCCCTACTTTGCCTTTATCTGTACAATTCCCAGCTGGCATCTGTGGCCGTGCAGAGGCTGTGCTCGTCTGCACTCCACAGCTCCATCTGCTGGTGGGAATTGCTCTCTACCGGTGCATTGCACCTAACCTGGGTACTATCTAATTACACGCTTGGGGAGAATTTCCGCTGTGTCAGCACGCATCTTGTGCGCTGACCACGGAAATAGAAACCCGCAATCGTTACAGGTATCTTTGTACTTTGCTCTTTCAGCACCTTATCATAACACTAGATTGTAAATATTTGTTACTGATTACTACAATGATTCCATAGATACACTGTATCTATTCTTTATATCTGTTTTGTATCAATAAACTTTGATAGTGAAAAAAATGATGTGGAATGCATTGCCACAGGAAGTAGTTATGGCAAATTCTATACCTGCATTTAAAGGGGGCTTAGATGCTTTCCCTGCGTTGAAAGACATCCAAGGCTACAATTACTAGGTAATGCCCAGTGATGTTGATCAAGGGATTTTATCTGACACCCATCTGGAGTCGGGAAGGAATTTTTTCCCTTTTGGAGCTAATTGGACCATGCCTTGTAAGGATTTTTCGCCTTCCTCTGGATCAACAGGGATATGTGAAGGAGCAGGCTGGTGTTGTACTTTGTTCTCTGGTTAAACTAGATGGACATACGTTTTTTCAACGCAAATAACTATGTAATTATGTTACAGTATCAGGGGTGTTATAGGATCCTGAAAGATCTGGGCACCTCTGGACTGCGTGCACCGTGATGTAAGTAGGCATAGCCAGCAATATTATGTTAATAGGCAATGCCCCCTAAACATAAGTAGGCTGAGTTACCTGGTTTCCATGCCATACTGACTTAAAGGTACCTCGTTTTGCTTTGCTGGCTTGCTGCTGGGCTGTGTGGCCTGATCCTGGGCTGGCTGGCCTGATGCCAGGTTAGCCAGTAGTCCCTCTATCCCCACACGGTATTTTCTGATAGATTAGTGCCCCCCTCCCCACACAGTAATCCCTGGTAGCTGAGTCCCCCCCCCCATCCCCAAACTATATTCCCTGGAAGCCTAGTGGTCTCCCCATCCCCATGCAATATTCTTTAATAGTCTAGTGGCCCCCATCCCCTACCATATTCCCTGGTAGCCTTGTGGTTCCTTTATCCACCACAAGTGATCCCTGGTAGTATTCCCTGGTCATCTAGTGGTTCCCCATAACCTCAAAGTCCCTCATAGTCAATGCATAGATCTGGGAATCCAGCTCAAAATATTTTACACCCTATGATGTGCCTCAACAACGCTGTAAAAATTTACATGAACCCACACTAACTTGTCTGTCCCTGAACAACATGTCAGCTCAGCTGTCCCTACACTACACATGAACAAACTGTTTATTTCCAGCTCAGTTTTTATTTATTTATTTATTTTTAGAAGAGGTCTGGCTTATAGTGAAGCCCCATTATTGGCTATTTCAAACCAGTTTGGAGGTCATGCGGGACACTATGGGACAAAGGTTTGCCATAGCGACTCTGCATAATAGTCTGTGCAATGTGCAAAACTGAATGCAAATATTATGTAATTTATAACATATCCATGGTATTTCATCTTTCTTATGTTTAAATGATTCTAACATGTTAATGGGGTGCACCAAAAAATAAAGCATTCAAAGCTTCTTCTGCAACTATAAACTAATGTCAAGCAGCTAAAGCTATTTATATTCTTCAATGATGAGAATTTGCTACAGTGAGCTAAGATTCATACTGATGGGATGGTTTGTGCAAAACCACATGATTATGTTAGAAAATGAAACATTTTTCTATGATCTTTAAAAGACTGAAGCTAATCAGTATGTTCATAACATAGATATTGTTATATTTTGCCAACAGGACTTCTTGGGATGGTGGCACACATGATGTACACTCAGGTTTTTCAAGCCACAGTTAGTCTTGGACCAGAAGATTGGAGACCACATTCTTGGGACTATGGTTGGGCCTTTTAGTAAGTTTCTAAATTATACATTTAGCAAATATATAAAATTAGCTGAAGACCTAGCATTGCTTGGGTATATTTTTTGGTTGCATTTGGAACCAGCTACTATTTCTAATCTTGACACACAGTCACTGAATGACCAAGTTTGTGAACTTTGGGGTCGTTGGCATCAGTAATGTGAGAATGGAAGCAGTTTCAATTCTCCCATTGAAATTGAGCAAAAAATCTGATTGGCTGTTTGCTAGAGATGGCCCAAACGGTTCGCCGGCGAACTTCGGTGGTTCGCGATCGCGGAGAACCGCAAACTTTTTTGGAAGTTCGGTCTGCTCCTATACTACATCATTAGGGTCAATTTTGACCCTCTACATCACAGTCAGCAGGCACATTGTAGCCAATCAGGCTACACTCCCTCCTGGAGCCCCACCCCCCCTATAAAAGGCAGGCAGCGTCAGGCACTCACTCATGTGCCTGCAGTAATTAGGGACGGGAGAGCTGCTGCAGAGAGAACTATAGGGAAAGCTTAGTTAGGCTTTTGTAGGCTTGTTAGCTTGCTCCTTGCTGATTCTTATTGCTAAAAAAAGCACCCCTCAACAGCTCTTTTGATTGCTAATCTTGTTCTTGTGATCTATTTTTTTGTGTGTGTGTGGCCCACTTGCATTATATACAGCCCTGTCAGTCAGTCGCAGCTGGCCTTTGGCCCCTTAATGGTAATTCCTACTGTGCCACTGCCAGGCCCAGCACATTCAATGCGTGACTACCTGTGTGTGTGACAGGCAGTTGCACATTTGTAATCCCAATCACTGCACCTGTTAACTGTTCAGTGCACCTATCTACCTACCTGCATGAGCGCACGCATTGTTAATACCACCAGTCATTGCACCTGTTCACGGTACCTGTTTGTGTGTGTGACAGGCAGCTGCACATTTGTAATACAAATCACTGCACCTGTTCACTGTTCAGTGCACCTACCTATCTACGTGAGTGCACGCATTGTTAATACCACCAGTCATTGCACCTGTTCACGGTACCTGTGTGTGTGTGTGACAGGCAGCTGCACATTTGTAATACTAATCACTGCAGTGCATACCTGTAACCTGTTCAGTGCACTTATGTGACCGCAGGCAGTGTAATATACCACCAGTCACTGCACCTGTTCACGGTACCTGTGTGTGACAGCTGCACATTTGTAATACAAATCTCTGCATCTCTGTTCACTGCACCTGGGTGACCGTATGCTGTTTAGTATACCAGTCCGTGCATATCTGTTAACTGCACCTGTGTGACAGCTGCACATTGTATTGTAATACCAGTCACTGCATATCTTTCACTGCACCTGTGTGACTGCACATTGTATTAGTCAAGTCAGTGCATACCTTTCACTTCATCCCCCCCCCGATATGGACAAAACAACAGGCAGAGGCAGACCCAGAGGCAAGCCACCCGGCAGGTCTGTTCGAGGTCGTGCTGACATGATTTTGTGCGGCCCTAAAACAAAGTGCAGTGCTCAGAAGAAGGCACGTCCCATCAACTCCCAAGATTGTCAAGATGTGGTTGACTATGTAACACAGAACACCTCATCTTCCGCAGCCACCAGCGCTACTCCAAGTGCCACATCCGCTACATTTGACACTTCGTAGGAGTTATTTGGTGGGAAAATCACTGATTCACAGCCATTATTGTTACAACAAGATGAAGGCACTAAGCAAGTTACACCACCTCATATGTCCGAGTTAGGCACTATGGACGTAACGTGTGAGGAGGAGGAGGATGAAGTAGCTGCTGTTGGTACAGTTTTGGAGGTGTTTGATATAAGCAAAGCTGGGTGAGGATGATTATGATGATATGGATGCCATGTGGGATCCTAAGAGACAAGATGACAAAGGGGACAGTTCAGAGGGGGAGTCAGAGAGGAGTAGGAGGAGACGAGTTGCTGAAAGAAGCAGGGGGAGCTTGTCATAAGAAACAGCTGGTGGCAGTGCCCGGCGCCATGTATCGCCACCTATGGACAGTCAGCCAACATTCCCTTCAACGTCAGCTGCTGACGCCACCATAGTGCCCACACCCTAGGGTGGCTCAGCGGTGTGGACATTTTTTAGTGTGTATGCCAAAGATCAGAGCAATGCCATCTGTACTCTCTGCTACCAAAAATTGAGCCGTGGAAAGGCCAACACTCACGTAGGGACAACTGCCTTACGAAGAAGAGGCACAAACAGAAAAGGCACAAACTGCAATGGGAAGACCATCTGAGCAAGAGCAGCACACAAAAGCAAAGCCACCCTCCTTCTCCTCTTCCTCCTTCAGGTGCATCATCTTCTTCAGCCGCGTTCTCCCTTGCACCTTCACAATCACAGCCAACCTCCTCCACTCCGCCTCTCACCTTGAGCAGCTCCTGCTCCTCTGCCCACAGCAGCAGCCAGGTGTCAGAGGAAAATCTTTGAGCGGAAGAAGCCAATGTCTGCGAGTCACCCCCTTGCCCGGCGTCTGACAGCTGGCGTGGTGGAACTGTTATCCCGCCAGTTGTTACAATACCAGCTGGTGAACTCTGAGGCCTTCTGAAAATTTGTGGCGATTGGGACACCGCAGTGGAAGATACCAGGCCACCATTATTTATCTAAAAAGGCGATACCCAAACTGTACCGGGAAGTAGAAAGGCAAGTGGTGTCATCTCTGGCACACAGTGTTGCGGATTCCTGATCTGCCAAGCACGGTCAGGGCAGGTACATTACTTACACAGCCCATTGGGTCAACCTGGTGACTGCTGGCAAGCAGGGAGTACGTGGCTGTGCAGCAGACCAACTTGTGACACCTCCACGGTTTGCAGGCAGACTTGCTGCCACCTCCTCTCCTTCTCCTCCTACTCCTCCTGCTACATCCTCTTCGCTGTCACCCTCCTCCTCCTTGGCTGAGTGGCAGTTCAACTCTACTGGTGCTATGATCTCCTCTCCAGCTACACAGCCCCAGCTCCCCAGGGCCTATGCTGCATGCCAGGTATGACGGTTTAACGCCATCTTAGACATGTCTTGCCTCAAAGTGGAGAGTCACACTGGAGCAGCTCTTTTGGCTTTAGTGGGTAGTGGGTGTCAGGACACCTTCTGAAAAAGGACACAGGGAACAAAAACGGGGAGCCCAATGGTGCAGTACGTCAATACAATCGGGTAATTGTAGTAAGTGAAAATCTACTCACAGGTGGGTTGCAGAGGGGCAACCGACTGCAGGAAGCAGGTGGAGACAATAAACCAGACTCCACTCGGAGAGGTCACCGAGGACCTGGATGTGGTCGCACTCCTTGGGTAAAAGAAAGGGGACAGGTGTCCACCGTGGTGTACACCACGCGTGGTCTGTCTCCACCCCTTAAACGGGACACGTATGGGGGTACAAGATGCACTAGACAATTGTAAAGAGGCGCCCTAATCGTAGATAAAAGCATCTAAAAACAATTTAAAATTGACAAAAACGTGAGGTAGCTTACCTCAATGATGACAAATCTTTGTAATAAACAAAAGATTTATTTATAGCACAGGCAACGCGTTTCGCGGGTCCAATTCCACTTCCTCAGGCGTGTCTACGTCAGCAAAAACAAGACTCCTCAATATACCAGTACTAGTAGGGTACATACATTTATAACATCAGTGTCACACATGCATTTAAATCATTATATTGTTCAACATTCGAGATACCATAGCTCTTGGCACTTAGAAGCACCAAGAGCTATAATATATATATATATATATATATATATATATATATATATATATATTATGCTAATAAATAAACACACATAAAAAGATTCTGGAAAGACTTGGCCAGCTACTCAGGGGTTCAACAAATAATGGGAAGCGCTGAGCTTTATTTGGCTGCTCTTGCCCATATATTAAAAGGTAGACAGGTCGCTAAAAATAAAAACAAGTCAGTGCAGCTTAATAAAGAATAACAGCAGGGGGAGCACTATGACAAGAATAGAGGGGATAACATGAATATGCATCACTTACCAAGCTAAATGGAATTTCCCCTAGCCTCCATGGCAGCACAACGGGTATAGGCCCTGCCCCTAATACCCCATAGGACAGAGTAACTATAAGTGTTTAACCACTCCCCCGTCCGGTGTCTCTTTTTCCTTGTCTCCTCACCTCACAGGACAGAGTTGCAGGTTTTATACTGCGTAATTTTTATTTTTCCTCCCTTATCAGCTGCATTATGTAGATCTCCCACAGGCTGCCTCCCCTGATGCATGGCTGTCTATATACACTCTAATAGAGTGTCATGGCAGTGACCCCATTCTGCTGGTCTTGGGGGTCTTTATTTTTGGTCTACCAACACTCCTTGGGACACTAATGGTGTTGTGGGAGATTGTACTGAGGACCTACTTGCTTGTCCAGGCTAACAGCGTGGTGAGGGGCCGGCATCCTTCCCCTGTTTTCCTCTACATTTATCTCCATGTCGGGCAATGGCGCTGAGCAGTGTTGCGGCGTGCGTTCCAGGAAGGGATGATGTCATTTCCGCTTCCTCGCTATGGAACGCACGCTGTACAGGAAGTTCGGCTTCCACCCGCTCTGATTGGACATTGGCCGCTTGTCAGCGTGGGAGTGGGCGGGGGATCTTTACGGCGGCGCTCAGGCACTTATTTAAGTGGCTCAGTGTGGGGTAGCCGGCGGCTACAGGTTGCTGGTGCAGTTTCCGCGTGGCTGAGCCCTTATTGGAGATATGTTAGAACGTGGATGTATGCAGGTATTGAAGAGTCACCTAACTTTTCTCTGTACCTGTTCTGAACGCAAGGCTATGAATGCAGGTATCTTATGCATCTTTTCTATCTATCTTTCCAGCTTGTCACTGCTGTTCAGTGACTCTCTATGGATGCCCATTTGCCCTCTAGAGACCAGCGCTATACTTATAGGTAAGGGAGGTTTCAGGTAAGTTCTTGTTGTTTTCTAAAAATGGAGTGCCTAACCGTGCCATTATATTGTTTTTATGGCAGCGCACGAGGTCAAGAGAAGAGGAGATCCCCTCATTCTTCTAAAAGAAGAGCATCAAGGGATCCTTCTCCTTCAGACGACAGGAAAAGACGAAGTTCAAAACATCACAAGTCTCATAAGAAGACAAAGTCAGCGCCAAAGTCCCCAGAGCGAACGCATCAGCAGAAACTATGCTGGGCATGCGCACATCCAGTGCTACCTGGTAAACGCGCCTGTGCGGACTGCTTCCGGGATCTGGGAAAAGAATCGACGCAAGAACCAGTCGATGTCTCGGAGCTTATTCATAAAGCAGTACAGGACTCTATGCAAGGGTACCTCACGAGTCTTTCGTCACACGATGGGTCCGCACAATCAGGTCTGCAAGATTTGCCGTCAACCTCTGCGGCTACTGCCTTACAGGAAGAATATGATATAGGCTTCGACTTTGCCCTGGTCGAACCGTTTGTAAAGTCGGTTAGGGAAGCAATTGACTTGCCGGAGTCAGAAGAGGAAGAAGAGGAACAAGCTGGAAAGAAATCAAAAAAGCAATATTATAAGCATCTAACTAAAACGAGATCGAGCTTTCCAGTTATGATGAGATACCGGCAGTTATTGACGAGGAGTGGCAAAAATTGGAGAAGAAACCTCCTTTAGTTAATCGTTTCTCAAAGCTATACCCAATTCCAGAAAAAAGAAGAAAAACTTTGGAGAATGCTCCTACAGTTGATGCCTCGGTGATTCGCCTTGCGAAGCACATGACCCTCCCATTAGAGGATTCCATTTCTTTAAGAGATACATTAGACCGGAAGCTCGACTTCGACCTGAAAAAAATCTACACAACATCCGGGGGAGCGTGTAAACCGGCGATTGCCCTTACGTCGGTAGGGAAAGCGGTACGATTTTGGACAGAAAACCTAGAGCAGGGCATCAGAGAGGACGCGGACAAAGAGGCATTAATTACTGCCCTGGAAGATCTAAAAGAAGCTGGAGATTTCATTTGAGAGGCGGCAATTGATATACTTCGTTCATCTGCCCGATCCATGTTAAATTCCGTGACAGGCAAGAGGGCCTTATGGCTTAGATGGTGGACGGCGGATCCTTCTTCTCGACTATTATGGTGCAAGATACCATTTGATGGTAAATCTCTATTTGGAGAGAAAATGGACGATGCTATTTCCAGAGTGACTGGGGGTAAGTCAGGCCTCATCCCCCAGGATAAGCATCAAAATCGACAATCTACAGGTTCTCAATCTCAACCCCAGTCATCAAGGTATCGAAACGCAAGATCCTACAAGCCCGGTAGGGGATTTAGGAGAAATTGGCAGCCTAATCAGACTACTCCATTCAGGAATAACAAGCAGAAGTCTAATCCTCCAACTCAGAATAATAAGTCTTTTTGACGTTTACAGAGTCCAGGAGTGTCCAGTGGGTTCCAGACTAAAGAACTTTTCACAAGTTTGGAAACAACAAATCAGTTCACCTTGGGTCTGGAGAACCATTACAACAGGTCACTTTTGGATGTTCACAAAAGCACCTCCCGCAAGTCGATTCAGAAGAACCAAAGTACCTACCTGCTTAGACAAAAGAGAGATCCTGGACACCTACCTACAGGAGCTGTTGAGAAAACAGGCAATAATTCAAGTACCATATCAAGAGCGAAAACAAGGATTTTATTCAACCCTCTACTTTGTCCCAAAAAAGACGGGATACTGGAGACCGGTTCTAGATCTCAAATATCTAAATTCCTTCATCCGTCTGGAAAAGTTCAAGATGGAGTCTCTACATACGATCATATCGATTATAAAACCCAACAACTATTTACTTTCAATCGATCTCGAGGATGCATATTTGCATGTCCCTATTCAGAAGTCGTTTCAGAAGTTCCTTCGGTTCTGCATAGGAAATCGCCACTTTCAGTTCGTCTGCCTACCCTTTGGGATTTGCACGGCCCTGAGGATGTTCACCAAGCTACTGGTGGAGGTAATATCTATACTAAGAACGCGAGGCCTGAGAGTTCACCACTACCTCGATGTTATAATACTTCTAGCTGAGACAAAACAGCAAAGTGTAGAACACAGAGATGTCCTACTGCACACTCTGGTAGAGTTTGGATGGTTAATAAATCGCCAGAAAAGTCATATCGAACCAACAAGAGACTTGGTATACCTAGGTGCTCGATTTCTAACAAGCCAGAATGCGGTTTATCTCCCAGAGCAGAAAATTCCAGTAGTGAAACAAAGAATACTTCAGCTCCTTCTGGCGGACCGAGTCCAGGCCAGATACTGCCTAAGAGTATTGGGAACAATGGTTTCAACTATACCAATGATACCATGGGCCCAATGGAACACGAGATCATTACAGCAGGGTCTGCTGAGACAGTGGGATGGTCAGAATCTTTACCAGACTATTGTTCTAACGAGTCAAATGAAGAGAGACTTGAATTAGTGGCTGAAAGATGTAAATCTCCGACGTCACAACCAGCTAGCTACGGAGACTCCAGTGATTATATCAACGGATGCCAGTACGATAGGATGGGGAGCGACTTGTGCAGCCCAGTCAGCTCAGGGTCGATGGCCGACTTTTATGACTCATTGGTCGGCGAACAGGCTGGAATTGAGAGCAGCTTACTGCGCTCTCAAACACTTTCAGCATCTGATAGAGAAGAAGGCAGTTTTACTACGCATAGACAATGTGACAGCAGTGGCCTATGTCCGCAATCAGGGCGGTACCCGCAGCCACCTACTCCTGGAAGAGGCAGCTCTAATTCAATTTTGCGATGAGTCTTCTCAACTCCATCTCAGCGATTCACATCCCGGGAGTCGCGAATATAGTCCCAGATTTTCTCAGCAGAGTACGAATCTCCAACAACGAATGGTCATTGAGTCAGGACATGTTCAGGATGATATGTGCCCAGTGAGGAGTTCCAGAGGTGGATCTCATGGCGACACAATACAACAAGAAATGTCACCGGTTCTTCAGCCGTTACGCTACCAACGGGGCGGAGGAGGTGGACGTTTTATCAGCACCGTGGAACTTCCACATGGCATTCGTCTTTCCCCTGGTTCCACTAGTCCTACGTCTTCTATTAAGACTCAGAATGGAACCAGTCATTCTATTGGCAGTACTACCCTACTGGCCAAGAAGGCCCTGGTTTCCTATAGCTCAACAGATGATGATGGAGCCACCTCTTCATCTCCCCTGCAGTCAAGACCTCCTCTCCCAGGGCCCTGTATGCCATCCCAATCCAAGTCGATTGAAATTGACGGCATGGAAATTGAGAGGGGGAAACTGAGAGAAATAGGCTGTTCTGACGCAGTGATATCGACACTGCTTAAGGCCAGGAAGACCACCACGAACACTACTTACCAGAGGATTTGGAGAGTGTATATACAATATGCTATCCAACAAAACTTCAATCCTTTGGATCCTTTGGTACACCAAGTAATGGCTTTTCTTCAGTCAGGAGTAGACAAGGGCCTTAGCTTCCACTCAATAAAGGTACAGATTTCTGAGGTCTCGGCCCTGACAAGTCAGGAATGGGCCTTTAACCCTCTTATCAAACAGTTTGTAGCAGGAGTTATGAAGATCCGGCCCCCTGTTAAGCTGATATTTGCATCATGGGACTTGCCTTTGGTGTTAGATTATTTAGGGAAGTCTCCAATGGATCCAGTGGAGGACTGTTCTGTGGACAACCTTACTCTAAAGACGGTCTTCTTGGTAGCTATCTCTTCGGCCCGAAGAGTGTCTGAGTTACAGGCTCTGAGTCATCTGGAACCGTACTTGACCTTTTTTCCGGATAGAGTGCAAATTCGACCAGTACAGGGATTCCTACCAAAGGTATCTTCCTACTACCATTTAAATCAGGAATGGTCTTTGCCAAACTTCTCTCAGGAGGATTCACCAGAACTCCATGCATTAGATGTAGCAAGGGCATTGAGAGCTTATATATCAGCCACTAAAGACTTCAGGAAATCAGACAGGCTCTTCATTATTTACTCAGGCTATAGGAAGGGAGAGGCAGCTTCCACACGGACTATTGCCTCATGGTTGGTACGGGTAATTCAGAATGCATACAGATCTATGGAGTTGGCACCTCCAAAAGAAATAAAAGCCAATTCAACCAGAGATATAGCAACATCCTGGGCGGCACAGGTGAGGGTCTCACCACAAAAAATTTGCCAGGCGGCAAACTGGACTAAGTTTAATACTTTCATGTCACATTATCAAGTAGATGTCACTGCTAATACTTCCTTGCAATTCGGAAGAGCTGTTTTATCTTCCGGAGCAATGTCCAATTCTGTCAAATAAAAATATTGTTTTGTGCACCTGCAATTGTCTTCCCTCCCGTCTTTTGGTTTTTGGCTAGTTAATTCCCGTTGTGCTGCCATGGAGGCTAGGGGAAAGCGGAAAATTGAATACTTACCTGACGGTAATTTTTCTTTCCCCTAGCACCCATGGCAGCACAGGGTACCCACCCTGTTCGGTGAGGTGCTAGTTACAAAGACACCGGGCGGGGGAGTGGTTAAACACTTATAGTTACTCTGTCCTATGGGGTATTAGGGGCAGGGCCAATACCCGTTGTGCTGCCATGGATGCTAGGGGAAAGGAAAATCACCGTCAGGTAAGTATTCAATTTTCCGCTATTTAGCCAAGGGAGCCTCTAGCGTGGGGGATTCCCACGCTGTGCTTTATAAGATTGTTACATTACTGGCAGCTGCTGAAAAGCGTGCTTGCCGTGGGTAAGGGGGGTTGTGGCCTGTGTGTAATGATCTCATCACGCAGGCCGCCCTGACAGGAAGTTCGAGCAGCGCCATTTTGATTGTGGGCATCTCATAGCCTGATATTATAATCTGCCACTAGTTCTATGCACACAGTGCATAGAGTAAAGGTGTATGGAAAATTTTAGACACTAGATGGCAGCAAAGGATAAGGAATTGAATTTTGTATACACACATAATAGGCAAACTGTAGAAAATATATATATAATTAAATTTATTTTATTTATTGAATTTGACTGATGACTGATGAATTATTAATATTTATTTATTTATTATATACTATTATATGCATGTATTTTGTATATATGCATATATTTCTTATGAATTGGTAATATCTATTTATTTATTTATCTTGCGCTATTATATTTTATATATGCATATATTTCTTATGGCAGACAACCACTAGTAGCTCTATAATATACGCTAAGGTTTATAATCTCCTGATATACATAATGCAACGTATCCACCTAAAATACAGCTATTATAGCTCTTGGTGCTTCTAAGTTCCAAGAGCTATGGTATCTCAAATGTTGAACAATATAATGATTTAAATGCATGTGTGACACTGATGTTATAAATGTATGTACCCTACTAGTACTGGTATATTGAGGATTCTTGTTTTTGCTGATGTACGCACTCGTATTGGCCTGAGGAAGCGGGCTTGGACCCGCGAAACACGTTGCCTGTGCTATAAATAAATATTTTGTTTATTACAAAGATTTGTCGTCATTGAGGTATGCTACCTCATGTTTTTGTCAATTTTAAACTGTTTTTGGATGCTTTTATCTACGATTAGGGCACCTCTTTACAATTGTCTAGAGCTCTTTTGGCTGCTCTGAACAAACAAACAACAAACACAGAACATTTATATCGCGCTTTTCTCCTGGTGGACTCAAAGCGCCAGAGCTGCAGCCACTAGGGCGCGCTCTATAGGCAGTAGCAGTGTTAGGGAGACTTGCCTAAGGTCTCCTACTGAATAGCTGCTGGCTTACTGAACAGAGAGCCGAGATTCGAACCCAGGTCTCCTGTGTCAGAGGCAGAGCCCTTAACCATTACACTATCCAGCCACTGCAAACAGGTGGATCAGTGGTTGACCCCACACCAACTGGAGATCGGCAACGTGGTGTGTGACAATGGCAGCAATCTCATTTCGGCTTTGAATTTGGGAAAGTTGACACATGTACCCTGCATGGCACATGTGCTCAATCTTGTAATCCAGAGATTTGTGTCTAAGTACCCAGACTTACAGGATGTCCTAAAGCAGGTCAGGAAGTTGTGTGGGCATTTCAGGCGGTCTTACACGGCCATGGCACGCTTGACTGATACTCAGTGGAGAAACAACTTGCCGGTGAGGCGCTTGATTTGCGATAGCCCGACTCGCTGGAATTCGACCCTCCTGATGTTCGACCGCCTGCTACAACAGGAGAAAGCCTTCAAACAGTATCTCTACAACTACAGTCAAAGGACACAGTCTGGGGAGAAGGCCAAGACGGGTGTGGGCGGACGAGCGGCGCTGAGGTTTGGGATTAGAGAGGAAGTGCACGCCACTCTACCAGCAGCCTAGGAACTACAAGTGCCAGCCGGGGCCCTACTAAACGGGGGAGAGCCCGTGTTCAAACTCTACGCTGTTTTACAAAGAAGAGAACTTGTGAGTGTAATTGCTTTTTAACTTTTTAATAAATTGTTACGGTATCACGCTATGTGAGGCATTTATTTTGAGGTCTTATGGAGATGCATCTGCTGTAAAGATCAAGGAGGTGACGGTTCGTTCTGGTGTGGTGGGGGACGGCCAAAAGTGTCCCAAGGCTTGAATAGACCTGAGTGGAGGTCTATATATCCGGTGAGTGTCTGCTCACAGGGTGTTGGTGAAGGTGATAGGAAAGACCAGTTGACTCACCTTTGAAGATTGTCCTTTTTCACTGAAGGCCTTAGGCGGATTGTTTATGATTCATATGAACTTTTTATAAACTTTTAAGCACACATAGCAATAGTTGTGTATGCGCAACCTTCGTCTGTACACTGGGGAGATGGGGATGTTCTGGCCGAAGTACTGGACACTCATGCAAAATGCCTGCAGGCTCACGCAGCCGTTTGAGGAGATGTCAAACCTGGTGAGTCACAGTGAAGGAGCCATCAGCAACTTGATCCCGTATGCCTTCTTCCTGGAGCGTGCCGTACGTAGAGTGGTGGATCAAGCTGTGGATGAGCGTGAACAGGAACAGTTATAGGAGGAAGCGTTGTGGGATCAATTCTCATCAGAACCAGATGTTTCCTCAACACCTGCGGCAGCACAGAGGGGGGAGGAGGAGGAGGAAGAGTCATGTGGGGAGAGGACTCAGATGATGAGGAAGGTGTTTTTTTTATTGAGGAGGAGGAGGCAGCAGAAGAACAACCGCAGCAGGCGTCGCAGGGGGCTTAAGCTGTTCAACGCTCCTGTGGTATTGTTCATGGCTGGGGGGAGGAGGAGAACTTACCTGACATCACTGAGGTAGAGCAAGAGGAGTTGGATAGGATGTCTGGATCCAACTTTGTGCAGATGGCGTCTTTCATGCTGTCCAGCCTGTTGAGGGAACCCATATAAAAAAACTCAAGGGGAATGAGCTGTACTGGGTGGCCACACTACTAGACCCTCGGTACAGGCACAAAGTGGCGGGCATGTTACCAACTCACCTGAAGGCAGAAAGGATGCTGCACATGCAGAACAAGCTGGAAACTATGCTTTACAGTGCGTTTAAGGGTGATGCCACAGCACAACGGAATAAAAGTGCCACTGCCAGTAATCCTCCTCCTCCAATGTCCACGCAGGTAAGGACAGGATGCTCTAGTGATCTCATGGTGATGTCGGACATGCGGACATTCTTTAGTCCAACGGCTCGCCTTAGCGCTTCTGGATCCACCCTCCACCAACGCCTCGACCGGCAGGTAGCCAACTACCTGGCCTTAAGTGTGGATGTAGACACTGTGAGCAGCGATGAACCCTTGGTCTACTGGCAGGGGCGTAACTAGACATCATGGTGCCCCCCTGCGAAAGTTTGCATGGGGCCCCCCGCGAAACTTTGGATGGGCCCCCCCACCAGCCTCGCTTTCTGCACAGGAAAACTGAGGACCAATGTGTTTTCCCCATGCAGATAAAAACACTTAGACTTAAAGGAAACGTCAGGCAATCTACGCTACCCCCAGATCTACTTACACGGGGCTTCCTCCAGCCCCTTGCAGCTGACAACAAGTCCCTCGTTGCAGCTCTGCTCCCAGTACATACATACACACACAGCTGTATTATTTTACTACATGAGAGCACGTGCCTTATGGAGGAACAACAATGACATGCTGTACCTAAGATATAGTATCAATGTAACTTTGGCAAAGCATTCAGAATGTCACTGATTGATACTGTTATTACAACAGAACTTGGACTCCAAGTGAGACAGCAAGCTCTCAATGAAGCAGCAACAGTAAGACATCAATCTCCACACTGAGTTGTAAAAGTATTCAGAGGCCATAAAGTCATTAGCCTGTGTGATAAGAATCTAGGATCCCTGTTGCTGAAAAGGGAACGTCTAGAACTTTTTTTCAAAATGTGATGTTTTCGTTTTAGGGTTGTACATCAAGTCTTTAGAACTTTGCTGCAGTGTGCGACAGATGTTTTTTATGAACCCTAGGGAGCAGGGACAGTGTACAAATTCCAATATGTGTGTGATTTGTTATCTGTGTGGTGGACACATGCAGTCAATATAACAATGCTGTGAGAGCAGAATACGTTTTTTTTCTCCATGCCTTAAGCTGTCAGTCTCTCAAACTTTTCCCCCACGGGCCCCCTGTGCCATCTGGGCCCCCCTGCGGAGGCATCCCTTGCAGGGTCTATTGTTACGCCCCTGTCTACTGGGTGTACAGGCTTGACCTGTGGCCAGAGCTGTCAAAATTTGCCATCCATTCTGTCTTGCCCTGCCTCAAGCGTCCTCAAGGACCTTCAGCGCAGCTGGAGGCATTGTCACTGAGAAGAGAAGTTGCCTAGGTCACAAAATTGTTCAGTACCTCACCTTTATCAAAATGAATGAGGCATGGATCCCGGAGGGTTACTGCCCGCCCGAAGACTAAGTCAGTCCCCACACACAGCATCTCTGACTGCACGCCGTGTGACTGGCTGCCTTCCCCAAGACTAAGTCGGTCCCCACACAGCTGCTTGACTGCCTTCTCCACTACCACCAACAGGATCCATGACTCCAGGCGGATTCCTAAATTTTTAAGGGCGCTGTTAGCAGCGGCCGCTATAATAATTTTTCTGGTGCGTGTACATGCCTGCCTAATTTTTCTGGCTGCACTGCAGCTGCAACAACAAAACAAAAGGCATGTACATGTGTCAATTCCCCTTCGTGATCATTACCTTGCCATGGTGAAGGGGCTTGTGTATCACAATGAAGCAATGACCGATGGCTATATGAGTGTGTTGGGGTTGGGGGCACACCTGACCCAAGAAAATAGATAATAAGGTTGTTGCCTCATTGTGGACAGACCAAATTCGATCAGCTGGAGACACTCAGTCACTGTTGTTCTGTCATTCAGCTACTTCAGCCCGACCATATGGGCTTGAAAACCGCTATTGCCTGCACTCTGGCAATAGTGCTCACCAGTCCAGCACAGCCATCACTACACAAACAGCTGTTTGCGATGCGTTACACAATGGGTTTGGTCTGTCAGTGTGAACCAGTACACTAATTACACTCCCTGATTGATGTATACACATGCAAGATGTTTTAAAGCACTTTAGGCCTCCAATTTAGCAATAAAATGTGATTTCTGCCCTTAAAATGCTGCTGTGCGTCAAATCCTGATTTTTTTTCCGGGGAGTTTTGGCATGTATACCACTCTGCCATGCCCCCCTCCAGGTGTTAGACCACTTGAAACATCTTTTCCATCACTTTTGTGGCCAGCATATATGTTTCTAGTTTTCAAAGTTCGCCTCCCCATTGAAGTCTATTGCGGTTCGCGGAAGTTTGCATGTTCGCAAACGCTGCGTGAGTTCGCAATCGCGGTTCGCGAACCAAAAATCGGAGGTTCGGGCCATCTCTACTGTTTGCGGCTCTACTCCCTTTCCTGAATTTCAACCCCAGTCACCCAGTGATCAACTGTTGCAGGTTTGAGGTCTCTACCATTAACAGTGTAAGAATGCTAGCAATTTAAATATTCCCCTTGAAAATTAAGGTGAATTTTAATTGGTTGTTGTACGCTTCATCCACTTTCATGAACATTAATCCCAGTTACCCAGTGACCAACTGTGCCAAGTTTGAGAATCCTGTGATTAACAGTCTAAGAATGGCTGCAGTGTAATTTTCTAATTTAAAATTTGATTGGCACTTTCCCTGAATCTTTAACCTCGGTCACCAAGTGACCAACTGTGCCAAGTTTGGGGAAGCTTTATTACTGTGGCAATGGCAGCCTTTTAAATTTTCCAAATAATGTGAATGGGTGAAATCTGATTGGCTGTTTGTGGTTCTACCCATGTGTTGAGTGGGGGTGTGAGACCCACATTACATGTCTTCCCGGGTAGTAAGGGAGCTGTATACCAAGTTTCCTAGAAATATTGAAGCCAAAAGATAAAAGTAACCAAGGATTCCAAATATTGTAGAATCTAAGGTAGTTATCAGAAATTAAACTAGTGAGAAATTTCTTATCACAAGTGTTATTTATTTTCCCAATTAAACCTGTCCAGAGGAGTCCAGGCATTAGCCAGTTAGCTGCTATATGTATCCTAGTTGCCATAAGTATACATGGAAATATACATTTTTTTATACAGGGATTCTATTGCTAAGGTTCAGGGCTAGAGGGATATCAAATAAATGGGAGCACAAAATGAATGCTTTATTCCAGAAGCGTTTAAACACTGTGTACATTCACCATGTGTGAAACAAAATCTCCTGAGACATTACAACCCTTAAAAATAAACCATCCTGAATTTGGGACTAAACCTAAAATAGGTGTTCTATATAGGATATTCAATGATATTTCTGTTAAAAACATGTTAAAAAAACATTTAGTACTATTAAGTCAAATTTGCTCCCAGTTGTCCTTCAAAAGAGTAGCATTTAGATCCTTTTCTCACCTTAATTGGTAAGATGCCTTTGGTGAGCCAGGTGGAAAGGGCATATGACCATGTAATAAAGTTAAGACTTTACTTGGAGCAAGTTTAGCTAAGAACAATTCCTCTATAGCAGTGCTATTAGGTCCTGGGAGTGCAGCTTTGATTGAGGTTATAAAATGGATATTTTGCGTATGGTGAAAGTTTTCCCTGACGGGGATCTGATACTGAGAGCTAAGATCCTAAAAGGATTTAATTCTGGAGTTTATTAACAAATTGCTAACTTTCAAGATACCATAGGACTTTCATCAAAGAAATGCCCTAGATTAGGTTTGAATAGAGGGAATAAGGAAGATGGCTTAGAAGAAAATTTATTCTTACAATACAATACAATACAATAACATTTCTATAGCACTTTTCTCCCATAGGACTCAAAGCGCGTAGGCTCTCTCAGATTCAGTAGTTGGCAGTAGGATGAAGTATTCACACAACAAAAGTTATATTTCTGCAAATGCCAAACTAAACAGGTGGGTTTTCAGTTTGGATTTAAACACGTCCAGGGATAGAGCTGTCCTGATCTGCTGAGGTTAGGAGTTCCAAAACTTAGGAGCAGCATGACAGAAGGCTCTGGGACCAAAAGTTTCCAAGTGGACTCTGGGTATGACTAGAGATGGCCCGAACGGTTAGCCGGTGAACGGTTCCCAGCGATCGCGGAGAACCGCAAACTTTCCCGGAAGTTCGGTTCGCCCCCATAGTGCACCATTAGAGTCAACTTTGACCCTCTACATCACAGTCAGCAGGCACATTGTAGCCAATCAGGCTACACTCCCTCCTGGAGCCACTCCCCCCCTTATAAAAGGCAGGCCCCGCCGGCCATTATACTCACTCGTGTGCCTGCATTAATTAGAGAAGGGAAAGCTGCATCATACCCTCTCATAGGGAAAGATTAGTTAGGCTCTTGTAGGCTTGTTAGCTTGCTCCTTGCTGATTCTTATTGCTAAAATAGCACGCCACAACAGCTCTTTTGAGAGCTAATCTTGTTCTTGAGATCTATTTTTTTTTTTTTTGGTGTGAGTCCCACTGACACTTGTGTTCCATAGACAGCCTTGATAATTCATACTGTGTGTGCCACTGCCAGGCCCAGCACATTCAGTGACTACCTGTGTGTGTGACAGGTGAACATTGTAATACTCATCACTGCATATACCTACCTGTTGTTCACAGTGCACCCACCTGCATTCGCTACGTGAGTGCACGCAGAGTCACTGGACCTGTCCGCTACCTGTCTGTGTGTGACAGGTGCACATTGTAATACCCATTACTGCATATACCTACCTGTTGTGTTCAGTGCACCCACCTCATTACTGCATATACCTACCTGTTGTGTTGAGTGCACCCACCTCATCACTGCATATACTACCTGTTGTGTTCAGTGCACCCACCTCATCACTGCATAAACCTACCTGTTGTGTTTAGTGCATCCACCTCATCACTGTATATGCCTACCTGTTGTGTTGAGTGCATCCACCTCATCACTGCATATACCTACCTGTTGTGTTCAGTGCATCTACCTCATCACTGGATATACCTTCCTGTTGTGTTGAGTGCATCCACCTCATCACTGCATATACCTACCTGTTGTGTTCAGTGCACCCAACTTATCACTGCATATACCTACCTGTTGTGTTGAGTGCACCAACCTCATCACTGCATATACCTACCTGTTGTGTTCAGTGCACCCACCTCATCACTGCATATACCTACCTGTTGTGTTGAGTGCACCCACCTCATCACTGCATATACCTACCTGTTGTGTTGAGTGCATCCACCTCATCACTGAGGTGGTGGGCTGCTTCACTTCACTGCTGGGAATTGTGAGCACTAATTATATTACATTGCTGTTTGTATATTGTTTTTTGCTGCTGCAATATCTGGTGGATTGTCTGTGTGGTTCATCTGATATTAAACAGCAAGTGTCAGTTTTTAAAAGTACAATTTTTTTTTTCTTTTCCCTCTAGTTTGTTTTGCAGCAGGCAATTGGCTAGGGGGAGGGACTAGCTGCAACACAGGTGTTAAATTAAACAGGAAGTGTAGGCCAAACCTTTAATCTTGGTGGTGGGCTGCTTCACTTCACTGCTGGGAATTGTGAGCACTAATTATATTACATTGCTGTTTGTATATTGTTTTTTGCTGCTGCAATATCTGGTGGATTGTCTGTGTGGTTCATCTGATATTAAACAGCAAGTGTCAGTTTTTAAAAGTACATTTTTTTTTCTTTTCCCTCTAGTTTGTTTTGCAGCAGGCAATTGGCTAGGGGGAGGGACTAGCTGCAACAGGAGGTATTTGGTCAGCTTCAGGACTCAGTACTGAGCTTGCTCAGTCTGTGGCTTGCTCACTAAGTGGCTGCGACACAAGTGGCATAGGCGTTACAACACAGGCACAAAGAGAGTGGTGAGAGGAAGTAGGTAAGGACAAAAAAAAAAAAAAAAAAAAAAAAAACTTCAATCAATATTGTGGTTTTTTGCATTGGTTAGAATGTGCTAGGCACGTTGTGGTGTAGTCTTTAAATTTTGAGGACTCCACCCCAACTTCACTCACTCCACCTCCACCCCTCCCGCCCCTCCTCCTCCCCCTCCTCCCCCCCCCCCCCTCTTCACTCACTCCCCAACTTCACTTACTCTCCCTTTCCTCCTCCCCAGCTACACTCACTCTCCCATTTCATCTTTTACCACCACAGTTTACTTTAAATAATTTTTCCCCACACAAAAGTCATCATGTTGGACTATGCTGTACAGTGTACATCCTGCAACATGTATGCATGCCTTGATCAGCGGATTGAGGGTGTTTACTGTTGCCCTGGGTGTGTGCGTGTTGCTCAGTTAGAGGCGGAAGTGGCAGAGCTAAATAAGCATCTCGCAACACTGAGAAGCATACACAACATGGAGAAGAGCTTGGATCTCACGATCCAGACACTGGATGGAACCGTTGAAGATGAGGAGGGTGGAGTACAGCCGGACCAAGAAGCAGAGGCAGCCGCTAGTTGGGTCACAGTTAGAAGGGGTAGGGGAAAAAGTGGCAGGGAGGCTAGTCCCGAGTTGTCCCTCACTAATAAGTATGCTTGTTTGCGTAATATTGGGGAGGATGATTCAGGAGTAGCAATGCTGCAGCAGGATGTGCTCCTTAGCAACCAAGGGGCAGACTGCTGTAACGAGAAAGGGAATAGGAGTGCAGCTAAGGCTAGACAGGTACTGGTGGTAGGGGATTCAATTATTAGGCGCACAGATAGGGTAATCTGTCGAAGAAACCGCGAATGCCGTACAGTCTGTTGCCTCCCGGGTGCTCGGGTTCGGCATGTAGCGGAAAGAATTGACAGATTACTGGGTGGGGCTGGGGAAGACCCGGCTGTCATGGTACACATTGGCACCAATGACAAAGTTAGTGGGAGATGGAAGGTCCTCAAAAATGATTTTCAGGTACTTGGAGATAAACTTAAAGCAAGGACCTCCAAGGTGGTGTTTTCTGAAATACTGCCAGTGCCACGTGCTACATCTGAGAGACAGAGGGAGCTTAGGGAGTTAAATAAGTGGCTGAGAAATTGGTGTAGGAAGGAAGGGTTTGGGTTCCTGGAGAACTGGGCAGACTTTGCAGTCGGCTACAGGTTCTACAGCAGGGATGGGCTGCACCTTAATGGGGAGGGTGCAGCTGCATTGGGGGAGAAGATGGCTAAACGGTTGGAGGAGATTTTAAACTAGGATCTGGGGGGAGGCGGGAGGATAAAGTCTCAATACATAGACAAGATGAGGTAAAAAGACAGTGGGAACCTATCATTATGGAGGGTGGAGAGGGGGGTGGGGACAGTGTAAAGATTAAGGAGGTTGGTAAAAATTCAAGTAGCCAATTTCATGTAAACAAAATTGGTAAATGTGGTGGTAAAAATACAAAGTGCATGGTAACCAATGCTCGGAGCCTTGCAAATAAAATAGACGAACTAGAGTTCATTCTGAATGACAAAGGCTATGACATTGTGGGAATAACCGAGACATGGATGGATGAAAGCCATGACTGGATAGCTAATTTAAAAGGATACAATGTGTTTAGGAGGGATAGAACAGGGAAAAAAGGTGGAGAGGTTTGTCTCTTTGTTAAGAATTCTCTTACAGCTGTCCTCAACGATGAGATGGAGGAAGATTGCGAAGATGTGGAGTCCGTTTGGGTAAATATTCATGGTGGAAATAAAAGTTGCCAATTGCTTATTGGGGTATGCTACAGGCCACCTCTTATTAATGAAGCTGCAGAACTGCGATTACTACAGCAGATTGAAAAAGCTGCAGGTAAAAATGAGGTCATAATTATGGGCGACTTCAACTTTCCAGACATTGACTGGAGTATTGAGGCTACCCATTCTGGTAAAAGCAGCAGATTTCTGGCAGCACTACAGGACAATTACTTGACTCAAATGGTAACTGAACCAACTAGGGGGAATGCATTACTGGATCTGATCATTTCTAATAGACCAGATAATGTATCAAATGTGCAGGTTCAAGAACATTTGGGAAATAGTGATCACAACATGATAACGTTTGAGCTGGTGACTGATAGGCCACGGGGCAGCGGGACCACTAAAACTATGAACTTTAGAAAAGCAAAGTTCACTCAAATTAGGCAGGCACTAAGTTTGGTGAACTGGGATAATGTACTACAAGGGGAAGACACTGAAGGGAAATGGCAAGCTTTTAAACTTATACTCAATCAATACTGTAGTATGTATATCCCATATGGAAACAAAATGTCTAGGAATAAAAAAAAGGCCTCTATGGATGAATAGAAAGGTTAAAGATAAAATGAAGAGGAAAAAGAATGCCTATAAGGTCTTAAAACAGGAGGGGACAGAGGCTGCACTAAGCAATTATAAGGAGTGCAATAAAAATTGTAAAAAAGAAATTAGGCAGGCAAAGATTGAAGCTGAAAAACAAATCGCTAAGGATATCAAATCTAACCCAAAAAAGTTTTACAAGTACATTAACTCTAAAAAAAGAAAGGTTGACTGTATAGGACTCCTAAAGGATGAGGATGGGAACTCAATGGTGGATGACCAAGGTAAGGCAGAGTTATTAAATGCTTTCTTTGCTTCTGTCTTCACAAAAGAAACAGCACTGTTGCAAACTACAGAGGCGGAAGAGTCTCAATCTTCTAACTGTAATATTAAATACTTAACGCAGGAAGAAGTGAAGGCAAGACTAAATAAATTAAAAATAGACAAGGCACCTGGCCCGGATGGCATGCATCCTCGGGTCCTAAGGGAATTAAGTTCAGTTATAGATAAACCCCTTTATCTTATCTTTTGTGACTCTCTTGCAACTGGCAGAGTCCCAGTGGATTGGCGTACAGCCCACGTTTTCCCATTATTTAAGAAGGGCAAAAAATCTGATCCAGGAAATTATAGACCTGTAAGTTTAACATCAGTTGTATGCAAACTATTTGAGGGGTTACTAAGAGATACTATACATGACTTCATAGTAGAAAATAATCTTATTTCTCAGCATCAACATGGGTTTACTAAAGACAGGTCCTGTTTGACTAACATGCTCAGCTTTTATAAGGTAGTGAATGCTAATATGGATATTGGGAATGCTGTAGATGTGATATACTTGGACTTTGCAAAGGCCTTCGACACTGTTCCCCACAAAAGTCTGGTGCAAAAGTTGAGGATGCAAGGACTGGTGAAGAGTCTGTGTTCATGGATAGGGAACTGGCTAATGGACAGAAAACAAAGAGTTGTGGTCAATGGATCATACTCAAAATGGGAGACTGTTAGCAGTGGGGTCCCACAGGGGTCTGTTCTGGGTCCAGTGCTCTTCAATTTATTTATTAATGACCTAGTAGATGCAGTAGTGAGCAATGTTGCTATTTTTGCAGATGATACAAAATTGTGCAGAATCATTAACTCTCAGGAAGATAGTGTCATATTGCAACAGGATCTGGATAGGATGGCTATATGGGCACATACATGGCAGATGAAATTCAATGTTGACAAATGTAAGGTCATGCATTTTGGACGTACTAATGGTCTAGCACCATACAAAATAAATGGGATACAGTTGGGGACATCAAACTTGGAGAAGGACTTAGGAGTACTCATTGACAACAAGTTAAATAATCGTACTCAATGCCAAGCAGCTGCAGCTAAAGCTAACAAAATTTTGGGATGCATTAAAAGGGAAATAAAAACTCGAGATGCTAGCATAATATTGCCCCTGTTTAACTCTCTAGTAAGGCCACATCTGGAATATGGAATTCAGTTCTGGGCACCACATTACAAAAAAGATATTGCAGTTTTAGAGCAGGTGCAGAGACGAGCAACAAAATTGATGCGTGGGATGGAAGGTCTCACTTATCGAGAAAGGTTAGATAAACTGGGTTTATTTAGTCTAGAGAAAAGACGCCTTAGAGGGGATCTAATTAACATGTATAAATACATCAGAGGGCAATATAATACCTTGGCGGATGAGCTTTTTGTCCCTAGGCCTTCTCAAAGGACTAGAGGACATGATCTGCGCATGGAGGAAAAATGTTTTAGCCATTTATTTAGGAAAGGGTTCTTTACAGTAAGAGTGATTAAGATGTGGAATGCATTGCCACAGGAAGTCGTTATGGCAAACTCTATACCTGCATTTAAAGGGGGCTTAGATGCTTTCCTTGCGTTGAAAGACATCCATGGCTACAATTACTATGTAATGCCTAATGATGTTGATCCAGGGATTTTATCTGATTGCCATCTGGAGTCGGGAAGGAATTTTTCCCTTTAGGGGCTAATTGGACCATGCCTTGTAAGGGTTTTTTCGCCTTCCTCTGGATCAACAGGGATATGTGAGGGAGCAGGCTGGTGTTGTACTTTATACTGGTTGAACTCGATGGACGTATGTCTTTTTTCAACCAAAATAACTATGTAACTATGTAACTATGTAACTGCATATACCTACCTACCTACTTGTTGTGTTGAGTGCATCCACCTCATCCCTGCATATACCTACCTGTTGTCTTGAGTGCATCCACCTCATCACTGCATATACCTACCTGTTGTGTTCAGTGCACCTACCTCATCACTGCATATACCTACCTGTTGTGTTGAGTTCAGCCACCTCATCACTGCATATACCTACCTACCTGTTGTGTTGAGTGCATCCACCTCATCACTGCATATACCTACCTGTTGTGTTCAGTGCACACACCTCATCACTGCATATACCTACCTGTTGTGTCGAGTGCACCCTCCTCATCACTGCATATACCTAAATGTTGTGCTCAATGCACCCACCTCATCACTGCATATACCTACCTGTTGTGTTAAGTGCATCCACCTCATCACTGCATATACCTACCTATTGTGTTCAGTGCATCCACCTCATCACTGCATATACCTACCTGTTGTGTTCAGTGCACCCACCTCATCACTGTATACACCTACCTGTTGTGTTGAGTACACCCACCTCATCACTGCATATACCTACCTGTTGTGTTCAGTGCACCCACCTCATCACTGCATATACCTACCTGTTGTGTTGAGTGCACCCACCTCATCACTGCATATACCTACCTGTTGTGTTGAGTGCATCCACCTCATCACTGCATATACCTACCTACCTGTTGTGTTGAGTGCATCCACCTCATCACTGCATATACCTACCTGTTGTCTTGAGTGCATCCACCTCATCACTGCATATACCTACCTGTTGTGTTCAGTGCACCCACCTCATCACTGAATATACCTACCTGTTGTGTTGATTTCAGCCACCTCATCACTGCATATACCTACCTACCTGTTGTGTTGAGTGCATCCACCTCATCACTGCATATACCTACCTGTTGTGTTCAGTGCACACACCTCATCACTGCATATACCTACCTGTTGTGCTCAATGCACCCACCTCATCACTGCATATACCTACCTGTTGTGTTAAGTGCATCCACCTCATCACTGCATATACCTACCTGTTGCGTTCAGTGCATCCACCTCATCACTGCATATACCTACCTGTTGTGTTCAGTGCACCCACCTCATCACTGCATACACCTACCTATTGTGTTGAGTGCACCCACCTCATCATTGCATATACCTACCTGTTGTGTTGAGTGCATCCACCTCATCACTGCATATACCTACCTGTTTTGTTGAGTTCACCACCCTCATTACTGCATATACATACCTACCTGTTGTGTTGAGTGCATCCACCTCATCACTGCATACACCTACCTGTTGTGTTGAGTGCATCCACCTCATCACTGCATATACCTACCTGTTGTGTTCAGTGCATCCACCTCATCACTGCATATACCTACCTGTTGTGTTCAGTGCATCCACCTCGTCACTGCATATACCTACCTGTTGTGTTCAGTGCATCCACCTCATCACTGCATATATCTACCTATTGTGTTCAGTGCACCCACCTCATCACTGCATAAACCTACCTGTTGTGTTTAGTGCATCCACCTCATCACTGTATATGCCTACCTGTTGTGTTGAGTGCATCCACCTCATCACTGCATATACCTACCTGTTGTGTTCAGTGCATCCACCTCATCACTGCATATACCTTCCTGTTGTGTTGAGTGCACCCAACTTATCACTGCATATACCTACCTGTTGTGTTGAGTGCACCAACCTCATCACTGCATATACCTACCTGTTGTGTTCAGTGCACCCACCTCATCACTGCATATACCTACCTGTTGTGTTGAGTGCACCCACCTCATCACTGCATATACCTACCTGTTGTGTTGAGTGCATCCACCTCATCACTGCATATACCTACCTACCTACCTGTTGTGTTGAGTGCATCCACCTCATCCCTGCATATACCTACCTGTTGTCTTGAGTGCATCCACCTCATCACTGCATATACCTACCTGTTGTGTTCAGTGCACCTACCTCATCACTGCATATACCTACCTGTTGTGTTGAGTTCAGCCACCTCATCACTGCATATACCTACCTACCTGTTGTGTTGAGTGCATCCACCTCATCACTGCATATACCTACCTGTTGTGTTCAGTGCACACACCTCATCACTGCATATACCTACCTGTTGTGTCGAGTGCACCCTCCTCATCACTGCATATACCTACCTGTTGTGCTCAATGCACCCACCTCATCACTGCATATACCTACCTGTTGTGTTGAGTGCACCCACCTCATCACTGCATATACCTACCTGTTGTGTTGAGTGCATCCACCTCATCACTGCATATACCTACCTACCTGTTGTGTTGAGTGCATCCACCTCATCACTGCATATACCTACCTGTTGTCTTGAGTGCATCCACCTCATCACTGCATATACCTACCTGTTGTGTTCAGTGCACCCACCTCATCACTGCATATACCTACCTGTTGTGTTGATTTCAGCCACCTCATCATTGCATATACCTACCTACCTGTTGTGTTGAGTGCATCCACCTCATCACTGCATATACCTACCTGTTGTGTTCAGTGCACACACCTCATCACTGCATATACCTACCTATTGTGTTCAGTGCATCCACCTCATCACTGCATATACCTACCTGTTGTGTTCAGTGCACCCACCTCATCACTGTATACACCTACCTGTTGTGTTGAGTACACCCACCTCATCACTGCATATACCTACCTGTTGTGTTCAGTGCACCCACCTCATCACTGCATATACCTACCTGTTGTGTTGAGTGCACCCACCTCATCACTGCATATACCTACCTGTTGTGTTGAGTGCATCCACCTCATCACTGCATATACCTACCTACCTGTTGTGTTGAGTGCATCCACCTCATCACTGCATATACCTACCTGTTGTCTTGAGTGCATCCACCTCATCACTGCATATACCTACCTGTTGTGTTCAGTGCACCCACCTCATCACTGCATATACCTACCTGTTGTGTTGATTTCAGCCACCTGATCACTGCATATACCTACCTACCTGTTGTGTTGAGTGCATCCACCTCATCACTGCATATACCTACCTGTTGTGTTCAGTGCACACACCTCATCACTGCATATACCTACCTGTTGTGCTCAATGCACCCACCTCATCACTGCATATACCTACCTGTTGTGTTAAGTGCATCCACCTCATCACTGCATATACCTACCTGTTGCGTTCAGTGCATCCACCTCATCACTGCATATACCTACCTGTTGTGTTCAGTGCACCCACCTCATCACTGCATACACCTACCTATTGTGTTGAGTGCACCCACCTCATCATTGCAACATTGCAACACCTGTTGTGTTGAGTGCATCCACCTCATCACTGCATATACCTACCTGTTTTGTTGAGTTCACCACCCTCATTACTGCATATACCTACCTACCTGTTGTGTTGAGTGCATCCACCTCATCACTGCATACACCTACCTGTTGTGTTGAGTGCATCCACCTCATCACTGCATATACCTACCTGTTGTGTTCAGTGCATCCACCTCATCACTGCATATACCTACCTGTTGTGTTCAGTGCATCCACCTCGTCACTGCATATACCTACCTGTTGTGTTCAGTGCATCCACCTCATCACTGCATATATCTACCTATTGTGTTCAGTGCATTCACCTCATCACTGCATATACCTACCTGTTGTGTTCAGTGCACCCAACTCATCACTGCATATACCTGTGATGATATATGTGGTGATGATGATATGTACAGCAATATGTAGAACATGGTGGCCGTTTTTATTAGTATCTAAGGTAGCCACCTGTAACGATTGTGGAACTTTCTCCGTGATCAGCGCACAACGCGTGCGCTGACACGGCGGAAATCCTCCACAAGCGTATATTTGCAGGCACCCAGCAAAAGGTGCTACGCACCTGTAGAGGGAAATTCCTGTCGGCAGATGGCACTGGGGAGTGCAGAGGAACCAATCCTCTGTACCTCCACAAGTGCCAGACAGGAATTGTACGAAGCGCAGAACGCAATCGCAAGAGAGGCGATTGCGAATGAGATTGAGCAAAGGGACAGGTTGTATGTGTGTGCGCCAATCCAGTCGCGACCGCGCACACACACAACAGCAGATACGAAATAGGAACGCGATCGCAAGAGGTGCGATCGCCAGACGTGACACAAGGCAGATCAGAATAGAATACGAGGGTAGCAAAGGCACAGCAAAAAACACAATAAGGAGATACGGAAAATAACAAACGCTAGCTAACCGCGAACACCGCACTCATTCGCAACAGTGCACGCGGTTATGCGCGGTCTCCACATGATAAGCACAATAGAGACAAACACGCCTAACTAACCATCGACAGACAAACATGAAACAGAGGACGCGAACGCTTGCTTAACGGTTACCTCCAGCAAGCGGTCGTAGCAGATAAGACAGACACATGAAAACAGGGACAAGCGAGAGATAGGATCCACAGCACTAGCGAAAAAGGGCTAGCGAGATCCAGGTACAGAGTAGCAGAACAGAAGGATCCCCAGCGCTAGCGAAAAGTGGCTACCGCGTTCCTAGAAGACAGAACAGAAGGATCCCCAGCGCTAGCGAAAAGTAGCTAGCGCGATCCCAGAAGACAGAACAGAAGGATCCCCAGCGCTAGTGAAAAGTAGCTAGCATGATCCCAGGAGACAGAACAGAAGAGATAGCTGGTAGCAACCGCTGCACCAGCTATACTCCAAGAACAGAGATCAGAACCATTTCCTGTCGACCACCTTTGGGACAGGACAATGGCAACAGGCAAGACAAGACAGAACAGGCAATACAGATAATACAACCTGACTGGGCTAGAAGGGGAGCCTAAAGCAACCCCCAGGAATTAACTATACTAGATAGCAATGGCTGACACTCCAGCAGTGTCCATCAGGAACAGACCATGGAAAGGAAATGACCAGCAAAGCCTTCTGGGAAACATAAAGCTCTATAGTGCCAGTCATCAAAGAAGGCAGGTAGGGGATTTGCATAACGAATGTATGCAAATTCCCCAGCAAGAGAACAGACCAGAAACGTGCAATGGAAAGACAGGTCTCTGTTCCAGAGACCTGCAGCCCACAGACTAGAGGAATGGACAAACAGCTGTCTGCCTGTGCAGCCAGCTGAGCGGATCATCACAGTACCCCCAACCCCCCCCCCCCCCTCTAGGGATGGATTCCAGACATCCCTCACAACTGGTATCATCACAAAACTCTAACTGAAGACTCATGAAGATCGGGACAGCCCGACAAGGCCCAATTCCAGAGTCAGTCCATCCGAAACCGACCTCATCGGAAGCAGAAGCCACCGAAACATGCCCATCAGCACTACAAGTCTCAGCGTAACACCCATCAGGACTGTGGACACCAGAGAAGAAGCCATCGACACCCTCCAGACAATACCCACCACCTTCTAAGGAGCGTCCAAGAATACCAAACCTGCCGCAATACCTGTTCGAAGTGTCCCTTACAACACCAAAGCCATTGCTGATCGTATTCAGGGCACCAAGCAAAACCTTTCCCGGAATCTCCCAGAAAGCCTTGAAGCTCCGCAGAGATCCCAAGAAGCCAGAACGCTCACCAGGCTCACATGGAGAACCACCAAGAACCCCTATGGAACCTATGATCATTCCAGACTCAAAATTAACAGGACACCCATCAAGATCAGGACTTTCAGGGACCACTTCTGGGCATGCAAGCAGGCAGGCTATATCAGAACATGTCTCCACTGAGGAAGCATCTGAGTACGCTGGTAACCGAGGCACACTTGGGCTTTCTGGGTCACAGAGCACATCGGGGTACACTAGTACAGGAGAAACCTCAGGACATGTCGGGGAACTGCCAACCTCAGAGTCCGACAAGACCAAAACCAGTACCGGGCAGAAAATCATCACGAGTGGAGGTCACAGGTACTGGTCTTTCAAAAGAAGACTCGGACTCAAATTCAGAATTTTCTGTAACTGTAATATCATCATTGACTACATATGAATGAAGCTCCACAAGAGCTGCAAAAGTAGTCAGCAAGGCAGCAATGCCTACTGAAGTGGGCAACACCTCAGAAGGACCTGGGGGGCAGGACACATCTCCTACAAGTTCTGCACCCTGTGGGAGGAACTCGGAGACCTTCAGATCATCAAACAAGACCTCAGGAACATCATTTTTCAAGTTGTCTAAGAAGGATTCTGTACTATCCATGTTACAGGGCAAAACTGGAACTTTATTTTGAGAACAGGGCAGATGTCCCAGGGAAGGTTCCACCATAAACTGAGACTGAATTTCATCATCATGAGTGGAACGTACAGGAATATTCACTGGACCACACACTGACTCCCTAACTTTAATCTCGCTGCACCCAGAATGTAACTGTCCTCAGATCCTTGAAAGACTTTAAGAACATAACGCTGGTACAAAAATAACTTTCTTTATTGGTAACATCATCAGGGTAGGGAATCAGGAATAAAGATGATCACAGTTTTAGTAATATTGGTGGCTGAACATAGTAGAATGTGATCTTAGCAGTTTCAAGTGGTAGAAAGCGATTTCAAGCATAGAAAGCGGTAGAACTAGGGGCAAACATACAAAAACAGTATTTAGTATAGATTCTAACATAACACCACTAACATTGTCATTAGCAGCATGAATCAGTATACATAAACCAAGATAGCTCACCTATTTTGACCTCATAGGATCTTAAGGGCAGTTTCTCTGCTCTGTCTCTCTCATAAGCTCTGAAGATTCTGTCTGTAAGATGGCTGCTAGCATGTCTGGATAGAAGATTCTAGAAGATCTCAGAGTGAGGCTGGGTTCTGATTGGACTAGAGTGTCAGGTGACTGGAGTACTCAGATTAACCCTGTAATGTCCTGTGCTTAGCTAGCTATTATAGCTGATGCTGCAGGCTGTTACTCGATACACAAATAAACTTTAACAGCAGGCTAACTTTTCTGCTTATCATACAACAGACCTATATAGGTGTATATATTGTTCTGTACAGAAAACTAGCATTAAATTTCTATCAACTTCTCTTATTTTAACAGTGACTATAGAGAACATATAGATTATGCTGTTCAGTTCTTAGATTGGCTTGGACGGGCAGCTACACTCCCACCAAATTACCTCTAATTTATGCTTTAATTGTTGAGTTGGGTTGCATAAATTAAGGGAATTTTACTTCTTCCTTTTTGCTAGGCATTTTGGAATGTCCTTTATTATTCTCGATAAGTACAACCAGTTTTTGGATAGGACGTTCTAGTATGAGTGGAGTGGTGAGACGTTCTCCTCTCTTACTTAATTTGGAATCTCCCATCTGCACTCTTCTCACCAATCTGTCTTTGTCTTTCTGAACTTCAAGAACTTTAGCAATTCTCCATCGATTTCTGGGTATGTCCTCTTCTTTGACCATCACTATGTCGTTTATTTGAACATTTCTCCTAGGAGTATGCCAATTTTTGGTCCTTGGCTGTTGTGTTTAAGGCTTGAATGGCCTTCACTTCGGGATCACACATTGATAGCTCTAGGAAACCTTTCTTGGGTACTATTTCCCTTTCCCATAGGAACTTTGGGCCTGTGAACCAGTTTGAGTCCTTCATTTTTGAAACTTTAAGACCTCTTGAAGCATGATCAGCTGGGTTATTTTCTGACTCAATGTAGTACCACTGGTCTGGATTAGTAATTTCTCTAATTCTTTGAACTCTGTTCGCCACAAAGACATGAAATCTTCGAGCTTCATTATTTATGTAGCCTAGAACCACCTGTGAGTCTGTCCAAAAGTACTCTTCATCTTTTTTGAACTCTAATTCATCTCTCAGGAACTTGCTCATTGAAGCAGAAACTACAGCAGCTGCTAGTTCCAGTCTTGGTATTGTGAGAACATTGGTAGGTGCAACTCTGGTCTTGGCCATGACAAGGGAGCAATGTACCTTTTCATCTCTTATCACCCTGATGTAGGAACATTGGCCATAACCGTAAGTACTAGCATCTGAGAAGTGATGCAGTTCAATTCTGTCATACTTTCCAAAGTTGTAGGGTGCGAAGCACCTCGGTATTCTGACCCCTTCAAGATCTGACAAATCCTTAATCCAACTCTCCCACCTTGGCCTCAGTTCTTCTGTTATAGAGTCATCCCAACCTAGCTTCTGCCTGCACAGCTCTTGGAGTATTCCTTTTCCTCTGAGGATCACTGGGGCTAAGAATCCCAATAGATCATACACAGAAGCTACCATGGAGAGAATATTACGTCTTGTTGCTGGTTTCTCTTCAATTGAGACCTTAAAGAAGAACTCATCCTTTTCAACATCCCACCTCAGGCCAAGTGCATTCTGGACTGGAAGATCATCATAGTTGAGGTCTACATTTTCCATTGCTGATGCACGTTCAGATTCGCAAATGGATTCCAACACTTCTCTGTTGTTTGAGATGAATTTGTGAAGGTGCAGATTTCCCTTTGCACACAACTCTTGGGTTTCTTTCACTAATTTGATCGCTGAGTCAGCAGATTCCAGGCTTATAAGTCCATCGTCGACATAAAAGTTTTTCTTAATGAAGTTTGCTGCAGATGGATAACTTCTTTCGTTTTGACTGGCAAGGTGTTTCATACCATAATTGGCACAACCTGGGGATGATGCTGCTCCAAACAGATGAACTTTCATGCGATATTCTACAGGCTCTGTATTAGTATTTCCATTCTCCCACCATAGGAACCTCAGGAAATCTCTATCTTCTTCTTTCACGTGAAACCTATGGAACATCTTTTCAATGTCACACATGACAGCAATAGGGTATTTCCGAAATCTACAGAGAACTCCAGACAGCATATTCGTGAGGTCTGGTCCCGTTAGCAGATAATCGTTCAATGCAACACCATCATACCTTGCTGAGCAGTCAAATACCACTCTGATCTTGTCTGGTTTCTTCGAGTGATAGACACCTTGATGTGGAATGTACCAAACTTTTCCCAGGTCTGGTTGATTGTCAGCTCTTTCTGCATCTCCGTCTTGGATGATGCCTTCCATAAACTTAAAATAGTCACTTTTGAATTTTGGCTCTCTTCCCAGCTTCCTCTCCAAACGTCTTAGTCGTACCAAGGCAAGATTCCTATTGTCTGGAAGGTAAGGGTGTTTTCTGAAAGGTAAGGGCATCTCTAAATGTCCTTGTTGGTTTTGCTCAATGCCTCCTTCCAAGATGTGTAGGAATTTTATATCTTCTTGAGATATGCTCCTTTCTTTTGAGCTGGTGTCTGCAAAGTCAGACTCAAGAATCTTGATTACTGTAGCAGGACTTGGAGTTAGTGACATCTTGATAGATATGCGATGACATAACCCGGTTACTTGTCTTGAGCATGCAGCCTGTTGTGGCCCTCCGACAATGCTCCATCCTAAATCAGTTTTGATGGCATATGGTTCATCATCTCCTCCTGCAATTATTTGTCGTGGCATCAGTGCTTTAGAACAGTCATAACCTATCAGGAGCCCAACACCGTACTCCTTCAGAGGGGGTATTTTATGAGAGATGACTGATAGGTGCTTCCACTTTTTAGCTGTTTCACAGGTAGGTATGTGTTCACGATCAAGGGGTATGAAGTCTCTTGTATAGACCGGAGGTAGATCTATTCTGACATCTGAGCAAAGTCCCTTGACTTTTAGTCCTGTGACTCTTTGACTATCTTCCAATAAGTCTTTTCCCATAATTGTTGAGAGCTTAAACTTCACTGGCTCCATGGCTACTTGCAATTTCTGACAGACCTCTTGGTCAATAAAAGTGTTACTGCTTTGTGTGTCTAGTAGTGCATAAGCAAGTACCTCCTTACTTTCTGTACCCGGAGATGAGATACACACTGGGATGATCATTGAAGTATTCTTGCTCTCACTTTCAACCATACAGCAGGATAGTGTGGATACGCTTTCTCCCTCAATTGGAGTACTGGGTGTTGAAGCTTTATCCTTCTTTGGGTGCTCCTCATGTAATGGGGTTGGGTGACGTCCTTTACAAATGCCACAGGTGGCTCTTCTCTTACAGTCCTTGGCACTGTGTCCCTTTCGTAGGCACCCAAAACAGAGCTGGTTATCCAGTATGAATCTTTTCTTCTCCTCTACAGACCTTTCCTTCATTTGTTGACATTTGTAGATGTTGTGGTTCTCTCCACAGAACATGCATTGAAGAGATGTGCGACTATCCGTCTGTACTTTCTCTCTGTTCTTCACATCGGTGACCTTAGGCTTACTCTCCTTGGTATTATTGCCTTTATCCACTGCATTGACTGCAAATGAAGTTGCCTTTGCACGCTTTACCTCTCTTGTTGGCTTTCCTTCCAAAGGTTTCAGAATGTGGAGGGATGACACTGGATTGCATGCTATGCGTGCTTCTGTATTGACAAACGAAGAGAACTCTTCAAAGCTGGGATACTCCTTGCCTTGGTCTAACTGTTTAGTTACATGACGATTCCATCTTGAGGTCACCCAGTCAGGTAGCTTAAGTAACATTTTCTGATTTTCTTCACAGTCATTCAGTACTTGCAAACCCTTTACGTGTGGAATGCGTTGCTACATGCTTGCAGGAAGTCACCATACTCTCTAAGCTTAACATACTCTTTAGCGCCTATCTTTGGCCAACTGTTAAGTCTTTCTCTGAAGGCTCGCTGCACCACAAAGGGATGACCATACCTTGCATTCAGTTTTTCCCATGCTTGTTTGTAGGCTTCTTCATCTTTCCTGTAGAAGCTACCTTCAAGAGCACTCTTTGCTTCTCCACAAACATACTTCTGTAGGTAGAACAACTTGTCTGCTGAATTGGGGCAGCGACGTGCAATAAGTGCTTCAAAGCTTGTACTCCACTCTATGAACTTCAATGGGTCTCCTGAGAATACAGTGGGTTTAGGAGTTGGAAGTCTTGTAAGAACCGTTGTCTCATGTATTGCTTGAGCAATAGCTGCAACATTTTCTTGGTCACTATGATGACTAGTGGGGATAGAACGACAGGAATCTGTTCTCTCACTGCACACGGATTTAGATTTCTTTCTATTTTCTTCAGTGAGGACAGAAGGACAGGGATCTGTTCTCTCATGTAGTGCTGCTCTGGATCTATCACCATTTTCTTTTATTTCCTCCTCAGCATATACCCTACGTTTAGCTTCCATGACCTCAATGTCTCTTTGGTTTTTCATTTTTTTTTAATTGTAGACGTTGTGCATCAATTGCAGCTTCCATCTCAATCTCAGCTCTTTTAGCGGCAAGTTGTGCAGATGCTTCTACCCTTTTGGCTGAGGTACTTGTGCACTTAGATAAGTGGCTAGAATGCTTGCTAGAAGAGGTTACTCTTGAAACTGTTGATCCATATACAGACTTGGCATAATCCCTTTTATAAAGCTGTAGTAGCCTTGTCCTCTCTGTCTCTGCATCAAAGTCGGTTTCAATTGATCGTATTCTCATAAGCTCTAATAAATCTGCTGTTATTGCAGTGCAGGTGTCGATCTTCCTCTTAATGTCCTGGGAGGGTGCTGTGTGTGACCTTAGCTCATCATATATTGTCTTCATATCTAACTCATGCTTCTGTACAGCATCCATCATGTTGGATAATTCATCCTCTGCACACTCTAGTTTTAGCTTCATGCGAACCTCATTGGTGTGCGTCTTCCATTTTATGTACATTTGGTTGAATTTCCTTTCTCTTTGTGCAGCCTCTTGTTGCATATATTCTAGCATTTTTGGGGTAGGTCTTCTCTCACGAGATGAGTGTCTCAACTGGCCTATCTGTTCTGAGACTGCCTGAGACTCCCTAAGCTCAACTTCTAAATTCTCTATCTTAGACAGGTACTCTTTTAGGTCACAATTTATCCTTTCTATCTCTTCAGTATTTGTCTCTGCCTCTAAGGTTTCCCTCAACTCTAATACCTTCTGCTGTAAGGAATATCTCTCACTATTTAACTCTTCACCCTCTAACAATGGCATTGAAATACTATAAACAGACATTTTGACCTGAAATAGTTAAATAGCAGTTAAACACAAAGGAATAATAACTTTGTTCAAATACACATAAAGTCCTTATAATGCAAATGTCTCTTGATGTGCCAAATTCAGCACACAATCATCAATAAAGAATAAACAGGAAACTCTGACCTTATTATGAAGAGCAGGATACAGTGACTTGACTGCTGATTTAATATTAGTGTCTTTTGAAACAGAAGTTAGGAATCACTCAGGATCAGTCTTTACAGATGTAGATGCAAGGTGAGGGACTTTGACTTGCTTGTAGTTGCTTACAGGATGCAGACTGTCTGTGTCTTTACTTGCAGAGATGCAGCTGTGAGTGTCTGTGTCTTCACTTGCAGAGATGCAGCTGTGTCTGTGTCTTTACTTGCAGAGATGCAGCAGTGAGGATTGTTGCTCTGATTGTGTGCGGTTGCTCGAGGTGAATTGCAGCATGTGGTTGTTTCACTCTGTGTGGTGGCGCGTCTGTCGATATGTGCATTCTCACTGTGGCAATGTTGTGACTCTGAAGGCCGCAGGAAAGGCATACATCTACTTGGGTGCAATACTTGGCTCTATTTCTGCTTCTACTGTGGTGTTTTGTGAACTCTGTGGCCACAGGGAAGGCAGGTTAGCTTTAAAGTGCTTTTTGACCTTTTGTGCGCTGTCACTTTAAGGGCTTTGCAATTACACTCTGAGGCACACTTGGTATGGCTTCTGCTCTAGCTCTGATGAGGTGCGTCTTCTCGCCTCCTCAGAGGGTAATAGTTCTACTGTAACTGTCCTCGGATCCTTGAAAGACTTTAAGAACATACCGCTGGTACAAAAATAACTTTCTTTATTGGTAACATCATCAGGGTAGGGAATCAGGAATAAAGATGATCACAGTTTTAGTAATATTGGTGGCTGAACATAGTAGAATGTGATCTTAGCAGTTTCAAGTGGTAGAAAGCGATTTCAAGCATAGAAAGCGGTAGAACTAGGGGCAAACATACAAAAACAGTATTTAGTATAGATTCTAACATAACACCACTAACATTGTCATTAGCAGCATGAATCAGTATACATAAACCAAGATAGCTCACCTATTTTGACCTCATAGGATCTTAAGGGCAGTTTCTCTGCTCTGTCTCTCTCATAAGCTCTGAAGATTCTGTCTGTAAGATGGCTGCTGGCATGTCTGGATAGAAGATTCTAGAAGATCTCAGAGTGAGGCTGGGTTCTGATTGGACTAGAGTGTCAGGTGACTGGAGTACTCAGATTAACCCTGTAATGTCCTGTGCTTAGCTAGCTATTATAGCTGATGCTGCAGGCTGTTACTCGATACACAAATAAACTTTAACAGCAGGCTAACTTTTCTGCTTATCATACAACAGACCTATATAGGTGTATATATTGTTCTGTACAGAAAACTAGCATTAAATTTCTATCAACTTCTCTTATTTTAACAGTGACTATAGAGAACATATAGATTATGCTGTTCAGTTCTTAGATTGGCTTGGACGGGCAGCTACACAGAATTCTGCGTAGTAGTCAAACTAGCTTGCAACTCCAAAACTGCAGAAAGACAGGTAAAAATAGCAGCAATGCCTAGACGAGCCTCTAGGGGCAGGGCAGGAGATATTGTACAAGGCAATATTGACTCATCCAGAGTACAGGGTGGAGAGTCAGAACTTTCTTCAAAGCAAGAAAGGGACTCCCAAATGTCAGTGTGATTGGACATCGTTTTGTTATTCATGGTACAGGGCAGGCTCAGAGAAAGCGTCTCTGAATAAGGCAAAGAAGGTTCAGCATCAGATTCGCAAAACCGAAGCGCTGTCTCACTCTTAGATTCGGCTAACAATGTCGAATCCGAGGAATCAGAACGCAAAACCTGCGAATCAAAATTCACTTTAGGTTGTGAAACTGATGCTTCCATAGCGCAAACCTCCGCGATCTGCTGAGCAGACTGCAAGGCATCTAGGACCGAAACACTGGAGCAACTGTCTCCAGGCAATGGGCCCTTACAGGTGAGAACAGGGTGAGACAGGGAATCATTTGCAGAAGAAATAGCGACATCAACAGGATAAACTTTATTAGGCATATTAATTTTACTTTTGACGCTGCACAGTCGAGAAACTTTCCCCATAGCAGGGTCACAGATGGAAGATCTCAAAGATCTGTTTCTAAATGACAAAGGATCCCACACATCCTTGAGGAAACCGGCAGACTCATGCCGATCACAATCTGCAGGAACATCCGAGAAACAGGCATCAGATCGCACAGATTCAAACTGCACACTGTCAGGAGAAAATCCTTCAGGATTCGCACAGGAATCAACCACAGCGGCATACTCATTCATTTCAGATTGCACAAAGTCAAGACTCTCATGCTTTACCCCAGAAAGGCAGGAACAATCATCCGACAACGATGTCTCTTTATTGGAATCAATTGGTTGGTGTGTGTGCAACTCATCCAAAATCGTTTGCCATATATAGATCACCAGATCCACATCATCCTTGTCACATTCATCTTAATTAATTAGAAGGTACATAGAATCAAGACAAGCATTCAAGACATCTTCGCTTTTTGCGATGTAAAAATCGCAAAAGGCTTTCCAATCAAAATCGAATTCCTCCAGCAAGGCCCCAACATCCCAGGAAGCAAATGGGGGTTCAAACAGGCCAATATCCAGATAATCTCCATAGGGGTGGAGTTCAGGAACAAGAACAGATTTTTTAACTGCTTTAATGTAGTGTGTGATCCTACCTATAGCAGGATCCATATAAGCTTTGGATTGGGGCAAAAAACCTGGAAGCTGATCAGCAGATGCATTATAAACATCATTATCATACTGCATGGTTTTGCCCATTTCAGACTTGACAGAAATAACCTCTCTATCTGTTGTTGCCATGGGCAACGGATCTTTCCGCTGGGAAGCCTTCCTAGATCTTTTACGTTTAGACTTAGAGGCTTTGGATGGCTGCTTTATGGATGAAAGAGTAGATGGAACAGCTGATTGAGCTGCTGACAACAACTCATTAAGGGGGTATGGTAATTGAGGTAATCTCAGCCAATTGTGAATTAAAAAGGCCAAGAATTCCAGGGGTCTTTGACTCAGGGTGGTATGATCTAACACATCATAACCCCACATTGACATTTCGCCCCCCAACAGAATGTAAACCATTTGGGGGGCCCAGGTAGACACTGGGGTGCATTGGAATTCAGGGTTCACTAACAGTTTTGTACACTCAGACAAAAATTCGTCTGCTGATTCAGGTTCAAGTTTTTTAAATCTCTTAAAGGTACAAGAGCCATATTCGACAAAATCGTACAAATCGAAAATTCCGTCTACACTGGGGTTTTGGGTTTGGCTGGTCATTCTGTAACGATTGTGGAACTTTCTCCGTGATCAGCGCACAACGCGTGCGCTGACACGGCGGAAATCCTCCACAAGCGTATATTTGCAGGCACCCAGCAAAAGGTGCTACGCACCTGTAGAGGGAAATTCCTGTCGGCAGATGGCGCTGGGGAGTGCAGAGGAACCAATCCTCTGTACCTCCACAAGTGCCAGACAGGAATTGTACGAAGCGCAGAACGCAATCGCAAGAGAGGCGATTGCGAATGAGATTGAGCAAAGGGACAGGTTGTATGTGTGTGCGCCAATCCAGTCGCCACCCCACGACCGCGCACACACACAACAGCAGATACGAAATAGGAACGTGATCGCGAGAGGTGCGATCGCCAGACGTGACACAAGGCAGATCAGAATAGAATACGAGGGTAGCAAAGGCACAGCAAATAATACAATAAGGAGATACGGAAAATAACAAATGCTAGCTAACCGCGAACACCGCACTCATTCGCAACAGTGCACGCGGTTATGCGCGGTCTCCACGTGATAAGCACAATAGAGACAAACACGCCTAACTAACCATCGACAGACAAACATGAAACAGAGGACGCGAACGCTTGCTTAACGGTTACCTCCAGCAAGCGGTCGTAGCAGATAAGACAGACACACGAAAACAGGGACAAGCGAGAGATAGGATCCACAGCACTAGGGAAAAGTGGATAGCGAGATCCAGGTACAGAGTAGCAGAACAGAAGGATCCCCAGCGCTAGCGAAAAGTAGCTAGCGCGATCCCAGAAGACAGAACAGAAGGATCTCCAGCGCTAGCGAAAAGTAGCTAGCGCGATCCCAGGAGACAGAACAGAAGAGATAGCTGGTAGCAACCGCTGCACCAGCTATACTCCAAGAACAGAGATCAGAACCATTTCCTGTCGACCACCTTTGGGACAGGACAATGGCAACAGGCAAGACAAGACAGAACAGGCAATACAGATAATACAACCTGACTGGGCTAGAAGGGGAGCCTAAAGCAACCCCCAGGAATTAACTATACTAGATAGCAATGGCTGACACTCCAGCAGTGTCCATCAGGAACAGACCATGGAAAGGAAATGACCAGCAAAGCCTTCTGGGAAACATAAAGCTCTATAGTGCCAGTCATCAAAGAAGGCAGGTAGGGGATTTGCACAACGAATGTATGCAAATTCCCCAGCAGGAGAACAGACCAGAAACTTGCAATGGAAAGACAGGTCTCTGTTCCAGAGACCTGCAGCCCACAGACTAGAGGAATGGACAAACAGCTGTCTGCCTGTGCAGCCAGCTGAGGGGATCATCACACCACCATTTTGTTTGTCTACTTCACATGTGTGGGGCTGTGAAATACTGTCTCAGATGTGTACTATTGTCACCTGGACTGGCTGCAGTGTGCTTTGATGCAAATCACACCAGCACAAGGAGCCCAGAATTTACATATGACAGCCGGCTGGAATGTTAAAGAACTCTAGGTCAGCCAGGAAACCCTTAATCAGAAGTCTTTTGATGTGGGTGTTAAAATACAGTTTTACCTGTGGTCAGAATATTGGGCTGGAAGTGTGTGAAGTGTTTTGAAGTCTATGTGTATAAACAGGATACTTGTTGTTGTCAAAGTACAATCAGGACTAATTGAGTCTGCAAAGTTCAAGGTGGGACAGGAAAGCTTTGAAGTTGCATATCACAGCCAGAAAGGATATGACAAGCGTTCTGTGCGAACAATCTGGGAAATTGCATTAGTTCTGGGACTGAACATTAAATGCCCCAGGCCACAAATCAGCCTATAGAAACCAGCATAGGACCTTCACAACTTGTAGTTCCCTGGAGATAGCAAAGACGCTAGAACTGCCCTGACTACTGGTCAGACTGCGTTCTCACGCAAACAGCGTCCAACCGTCATGCTGGTAACGTTATTCCCATTTTATTTTTATGCAAACAGTCTTGTGTGTATCTTTGTTTCTTGTACTTTGTAATTTTTACCTTGTTTTTGTAATTCCTTTTGTATATATTCTTGTCTGCACTGTTCCATTTTTTTGGAATATTAAATATTTATTTAATAAGTTTGACTTCTGCTGTACTAAGCCGACTCTCACAGCCTAGAGAGAGTCTGCAGTGTAACTTGCGTTACAAGTTCAGTGCCCGATTTTGCCTTGCTACTGTGCGTGTGTGTGCCTGGCGTTCCTGTATTTGGCCTACAGCGCAAAGCTGACCTAAATACGAAAACGCGGACTGCGTGCAGGTCACTCGACAGCAGAGTGGGAATTTTTGAAGTGTCTAGCAACAGCTAGTGGTGGCAGTGAGAAGTATTTTGAGGGGTTACATCCTTGTGGTAGCTCAAATAAGGCTGCTTCCCCTCTCGATCTGGTCAAACCCGCAGTCGGGAACCGAATCTGCAGGCGTGCTGCGGGGCCATAATTGGCTGACAGTGGTGGGAACATTTAGTACATTAGTATGCAGTTTAGCTCTCTATTCTGAGTACTAAAGGCTGGAAGCTGTTAGAAGCGACTAGCCGACAGAAGTCTACTCAGTGCAGAATCTATATACTTTATTTTCATAAAGGTACACACTTGGCATTTTGCTTCCCCTCTCCCCTTTTTTCTTTTGTTTGACAATACGATGGCTCAGAAAGCATCCAGCTATGCAAGACAAAGCAGAGATATGCTACTCAATCTGTGTGAGCACAGAGGCATCGAGACAGTGAGAGGCCAGACTAAGGAGCAGTTAGTTAGTGCCCTTGAGGAGTATGATGAGGCAGAGCAAGCCCGTGCTCCAACGCCAGCAGATGCAGCTCACAACACATCAGAGGAGGAATCGCTCCCGCCACAGGATGCAAGTGGAGACGATGTCCTGGATGATCCACCGAACACGGAGATGACATCTCTGGAAGCTGACCTACAGCTACTATGCTCGGCTGATCCCGAACTGCGCCTAAAGCTGATCCTGGAACATCGGCAAGCAGAGAGGGAAATACGACAAGCCAAGAGGGAACAGGCTGAACATCGACACCAGGCAGAAAGGGATAGAGTCCATCACCAACACCAGCTGGAGCTGGCTAAACTTCAGCAGCAGAACCAGTCTGCTGGATCCGCAGAACTCGAAGATGAGCAAGTCCACAGAATCCCCTTGGATAAGTTCCCTGCTATGGACAGGGACTCTGACATATACACTTTCTTACAGGGGTTTGAAAGGACTTGTCATCAGTATGGGGTGCCCCGAGAGCAGTGGGCAAGGTATCTCACACCAGGGTTGAGAGGCAAGGCCCTGGAGGTGCTTGTGAGTCTCCCCCAGGAGGAAGAAGCGGACATTGAGGCAAATAAGCAAGCCATCATTAAAGAGAACTCGAGGTGTGTTTAAAGAATGTTATCTGCATACAGAGGCTGGATCTGCCTATACAGCCCAGCCTCTGTTGCTATCCCAAACGCCCCTAAGGTCCCCCTGCACTCTGCAATACCTCATAAATCACAGCCGTGCTGTGAGGCTGTGTTTACATCTGTAGTGTCAGTCTCGGCTGCTCCCCCGCTTCCTGCATAGCTCCGGTCCCTGCCCCCATCCCTTCCCTCCAATCAGCAGGGAGGAAAGGGATGCAGGCGGGGACCGGAGTTCTGCAGGAGGCGGGGAGAGCAGCAGACTGACACTATAGAGATAAACACAGCCAGCTCTGACAAGCTGTTTGTCAGCAGCGTGGCTGTGATTTATGAGGGATTGCAGAGTGCAGGGGGACCTTAGGGGGGTTTGGGATAGCAACAGAGGCTGGGCTGTATAGGCAGATGCAGCCTCTGTATGCAAATAACATTCTTCAAACCCACCTCGGGTTCTCTTTAAGCGATACCACCTCACGCCAGAGGTGTATCGAAAACGTTTCAGGACAGTGCAGCGAGGTCCTAATGACAGGTTACCTGGATCATGCTTGCAACCTGCGCACCACCTTCCAGCAGTGGTTAAAAGGACTGGCGGTCAAAACCTTTGATGCCCTGTATGAACTGATAATAAAAGACCAGTTCCTCCACACTTGTCCTGTCGAGGTCCAGCAGTTTGTAATGGACCGAGAACCAAAGACCGTGGATGAGGCAGCAGAAGTCACTGATTCCTACACTTCCCATTGAGCATCTGATTTCCGGAGAACTACTGCACCTAGCTGGAAGGGAGAAAAGACCGCGAGACCTGCTCCTCTGATCACCCAGCGAAGCCAAGCACCGCAGCCTCCTGGAGTTAAGACAGCCACTGTTGACACTCGAAAATGTTTTGCCTGTAACAAACTGGGTCATATCGGTGCTACGTGCCCAGAAAAGAAGAGGGAAGCCCCGAAATCTGGTGGGGCCCAAGCTGCCTGGTGTGCCTCCAGGAATGCAGGTAACTATACAGAGAATCTGCAACCTGTCATGGTTGGGGATACAGTTACCACTGGCCTGAGAGACACTGGAGCAGAGATGACTCTAGTGCACCCCCAGCTTGTGAATCCAGAGGAGTACATTCCTGGCAAGACTAGGAGTTGGGGGTCTATGTATGGCGTCGCACTCACTGGCCAACCATCCAAACAGGAATGGTAGGTGTGCTGGAGAAAAATCCTGGACACCACAGGATCCAATAGTATCAAAACGTAGTAATCCGCACCACCTTCATACATGTATCTTCATTTATTGGTAAAAAAGACAGGCATATAAAAAGAACTGTAGGGCAAAACAGTCCGCTGTTTTGGGCTACCTGCCCATCTTCAAGTTGCCCAGTTCTAATCAATACACACATCAGTGCACACATATATATACAAAATATCCAATCAAAGAAGGTATACAAATTAGAGGACCTGATGGGAGACTGGTCATTTACATAAACTAACCACACCTATAGCACAACCAAATGTGCTGATTGGCCATAACAAAACATCAAAATCTTAGCACAATAAAGATATAATCATCGCAATCAACTTCTCCTATTAAGGTTAAATCTATAAGATCAAACATTCCCCATCATTGTATTAAGTCAAAAGGCAAGAACGGGTGTCAAAAAGAAGTATACATACTCACATGGGGGCCGGAGAACATTGTAAACAAACCCCAATAGCAAGGTGTGATGGGAAAAAGACTGCAACCCAATCAGCAAGACCAGGGGCGTGTATTCAATCCGAACATGAAGAAACGCCGACCTATCAAAGTACCGCCGAAGAGACAGCATTGACGTCACATCTGACGTCGGTAAATGAAGGAACGCTGACCAATAGGAGATTCCGCATAAGGCGGAACTAAACTCCGCAACAAAAACATACTGCCACATAAGGTGGAACTAAGCTCCGCTCCAAGAGACATACGGCGTCATGGCAACCAGACGCCCCCGTCATCGCAATATAGTAAAAAAACGCCGACCAATAAAAACCGCTGGGGGCTGGAATGTAATCACGGCGAAACACATATGGAGCCGCCGACCAATAGGAAAAACCATAAAGGCAAACTCTACGAGGCAGAGGGCGTCATGACAACCAGACGCCACCAACTCTGAAAATCCATGTAAACACGGCGCAACACTTAAAAAGGAGCCAGCCAGTGGGGAAAAAAAACCTAGAGGCAAGCGTTACAGAATCAAAGTCGTCAAAACAACTAGACGCCTTCATATCTTAAGATATTACATATCCCATCCTAACGGGCAATTCTATAAAGAGTATCGAAAAGATACTTAACTGCTTTGATACACAGTATAAAAATTAAAGTAGCCAGCCCGAATAGGGAAAAATACAGTCTCCTGGAAAAACCACTAGGGGCAGCCTGATCCCATCAACACAAATTTGAGTGAAAATATAAATATACTCACCCGTTCATGCCTCATTATAAATTCAATTCAACCCTTCCTATGGATAAATATAAAAACATACAATAAATAATGATAACATGAATAATAAGTACCAAAAGCTATATATATACATAAATGAGCAGAATTGAGTTACCAATCCAGTTCAAGGTCATAATCCTTATTGAGGCCTGTGTTAATTGTGTCCAATTCCCTAATCCATTTAGATTCTACTTTAGACAGTTTGGAGTGCCGATTACCTCCCCTACTGTCCATTTTAACACCATCAATAACACAGACTCTTAATTGGCTTACATTATGGCCACATCGAGTAAAATGTTCAGAGACTGCTTGATCCATGTTTTTCTTACGGATAGCAGATTTATGTGAGGCTAATCTGTCCTTTAATCTTTGTGTGGTCTGCCCAACATAACACTTACCACAAGGACACTTAAAGCGGAATATAACCCTGCATTTCAACTTTGCTCTAAAACATTATTTACAGTATATTATATGCAACCAGCATTTTTTTTTTTTTTTACTAGACCAGCATTGGAAGGGTTACACAGAGTTTTAAAGTTCCTGGAGATTTCTGCAGACGCATCCGAAGCTGAAATAGATACATTTTGTTTACATAAATGTATCTAAGTGTTGAATGTTACACACTTTGGCTGTCCTCCAGCTCAGTCAGAGAGATGAGTCACATTCAACACTTAGATACATTTATGTAAACAAAATGTATCTATTTCAGCTTCGGATGCGTCTGCAGAAATCTCCAGGAACTTTAAAACTCTGTGTAACCCTTCCAATGCTGGTCTAGTAAAAAAAAAAATGCTGGTTGCATATAATATGCTGTAAATAATGTTTTAGAGCAAAGTTGAAATGCAGGGTTATATTCCTCTTTAAGTAGGTAAATGACCCAACTAGAATCACACGTATACCTATCATGGATATTATACCACTTCCCACTAGTAGGATGGAAAAAGTGATTTCCCCTAATTAAGCTACAGAGTAACCAAGCAGCTCAGGGTGACCCAAACTACTAGGAATGTATAGGGGGATAAAAGGAACCAAAAAGCCCTCCTACTAAAAAAGCAAAGCTTGGTGTAATTGCCTTCTGAAAACAAGGAAATTTGCAATAATTCAGTTATAAGTGAACATTTGTGGTTACCCAAAATGCCCTACTGAATATGCAAATTATCCCTTTTTGCCCTTGTGAAGCCAAGCAAGCATCCAGAACCGCTGGTTTATAGCAAGCCTATAGCTTTAAGTTTTACACAGCCATATCAAACCCACATGTACATGATACATGTGGGTTTGATATGGCTGTGTAAAACCTAAAGCTATAGGCTTGCTATAAACCAGCGGTTCTGGATGCTTGCTTGGCTTCACAAGGGCAAAAAGGGATAATTTGCATATTCAGTAGGGCATTGTGGGTAACCACAAATGTTCACTTATAACTGAATTATTGCAAATTTCCTTCTGTTTTAAGAAGGCAATTACACTAAGCTAATTAAGCTATTACATATATGGCAATTTAAAGAAGGAAAAGTGCCACATTGTCTAGGTCCACCCTTCTTCCTAGAAATGTCAGAATGAACCAAACTAGTGCGTAATGAAGGAGCACGTTTATAACAAAACATAGGAGAGTGTTGGAATTCCCTAATATAAGGGAGTGAATCACCTAATATGTTCCAATGTCGTTTAACACACTGTTCAATTTGTTTGCTTATAGTACTATATGTAGATATAAATGAGATTCTATCACCACTCCTCCCAAGACCCCTCCTCCCTCCTTTTCTTTTATCCAGTTGTTCATTGAGTAGATTAATCAGATAACCCCTCTGTCTGAACCGACAAACCATTTCAGATAGTCTCACATCCCGTTTGTCATCACCACTAACTATCTTATCAATACGTTTGAACTGTCCTCCAGGAATATTATGTATCATATGTTGGGGATGGAAGCTCTTGTAATGGAGTATGTCATTCCTATCAGTTTCTTTACGATACAAATCTGTAATTAACCTACCACTATCCTTAATAACAAGAGTATCCAAGTAGGAAATACTTGTCTGATCACTATTAATGGTCAGTCTGATCTCAGGATATCTGCAGTGCAGCGAGTCGACAAACTCCACTAGGGCTGAGCGCGGCCCCGCCCATAAACAAAAACGTCATCTATATAGCGAAACCAACATCGCACATATTTTTGGAACAATGGTGACGTATAAACAAATTCCTCTACATAAAGTCCCATGAAGAGGTTAGCATACACAGCAGCCACACTCGACCCCATTGCCGTTCCCCTGCACTGCAGATAAAAAAAGTCATCAAACAGAAAGTAATTCTCCCTCAAAATGATATTCAACAAAGAGAGCAAAAAGGATCTCTGAGAGTCATCATAATCAGAAGACGTGAAGAGGAAATGTTCCACAGCCTCCACACCTCCATCATGAGGGATGGAGGTGTAGAGGCTCTCCACATCCAAAGTAACCAACAAATATTGGTCATCTACATCATCAAATCTCTGTATCTCATTTAAAAAGACACCCGTGTCCTTAATGTAAGAGGGCAAACCAACAACAAATGGCTGTAGAACTCGATCCAAAAATTGAGCTAAAGGGGAAAAAACAGAATTAGTAGCAGCAACAATCGGTCGACCTTGGGGAGAAAGTAAGTTCTTATGGATTTTCGGGAGAGTGTACAGCAAAGGAGTCGATTGATCAAAAATTTAAAAAGATCGTCACTAATGAGGCCTTTATTCATTGCCTCAACCACCACAGTTTCGATCTTGTTTAAAATCGACAAAATAGGATTACCATCTAATTTCCTGTAAACTGACCCATTAGACAATTGACCACGAATTTCATCAATATAATATTCTCTATCCAAGATTACCACTGCTCCCCCTTTGTCTGCTGGTCGTATTATGATATTAGAATTACTTTTCAATGACCTCAATGCTTCCCGTTCCATGCTGTTCAAATTATGATTAATCCTAAATTGCCCTGTTCTCACAGACTTCTCTACCCTCTTCAGGTCATCACCCACCCTTTTCATAAATAAATCAAAAGCTGGATGACTATTCGGAGTGAATACACTTTTATTTCTAAGACCCACATCTTTGAGGGACAAACTATCAGCTGTAATAGGTGCTGAAAAATTGAAAACTTCAGGGCGGGGAGTGCCGAAAAAATTCTTAAGTTTTAGCGTTCTGAAAAAACGATTTAGCTCAATGTCCAATGTGAAAAAATCTGGAACAAAAGGCGGACAAAAAAATAGTCCATATTCTAGAACTCTCTTCTCCAGAGTGGCTGGATAGTGTAATGGTTAAGGGCTCTGCCTCTGACGCAGGAGACCTGGGTTCGAATCTCGGCTCTGCCTGTTCAGTAAGCCAGCACCTATTCAGTAGGAGACCTTGGGCAAGACTCCCTAACACTGCTACTGCCTATAGAGCGCGTCCTAGTGGCTGCAGCTCTGGCGCTTTGAGTCCGCCAGGAGAAAAGCGCGATATAAATGTTCTGTGTTTGTTTGTTTGTTTGTTTTGTCTTCTCAGAAGATGTAAGTTCATATTGAGAGATATTCACAACAAGAGATGGAACATCTATCTTTTCCTCAATTGGATAGGACTCCTTTTTTTCGGATCGATGGTGTTACCACTAGTGTAATCACCTTGGTCACGCTTAAACTTAGATCTCTTATTTTCTTCCAAAGACTCAGAAAAATGTTTTAGTTTAGCTTCCACAGCATCTAGATCAGCCTGAAACTCACTATCCGTGAGAATTTCCTTTAATTCGGATTCCAAAGCACTCATCTTTACTTCCAATTTTAGAAGTTCCTGGTGTATCCTTGAAATGGTATGCACCATAGAGTCAAAAGAGGCCTTATTCCATATCTTGGCCCAGACTTCTGTAAAACTGTCATCATCAGCAAACAAGAAAGGCGCAACATGCGATCTACTGGAGCGTGGTATAATTCTTGCTCTGTGATACTCTGCCAGCGTCTTGGCATGTCAATCCATAGTAACCCATCTCCTCTTCACCATCTCATGTTCGGGTTTAATAAGCTTAGAGTCCATTTTCTTTAAAAAGGTTGCTCCACCTTCCGCTTGAGACAAGATGGAATCAATCTGCTCATGTGTATAGGAGAACACATTGTCCCCACTGCTTTTTTCACTAGTCACCATGGTGCAACCTCCTTGGTGACACAGATAAATAGTAGCTCTATGTATGGAGTCGCACTCACTGGCCAACCATCCAAACAGGAATGGTAGGTGTGCTGGAGAAAAATCCTGGACACCACAGGATCCAATAGTATCAAAATGTAGTAATCCGCACCACTTTCATACATGTATCTTCATTTATTGGTAAAAAAGACAGACATATAAAAAGAACTGTAGGACAAAACAGTCCGCTGTTTCGGGCTACCTGCCCATCTTCAAGTTGCCCAGTTCTAATCAATACACACATCAGTGCACACATATATACAAAATATTCAATCAAAGAAGGTATACGTGGCTCCTTATGTGTTTCGCCGTGATTACATAGTCCGGCCCCCAGCAGTTTTTATTGGTCGGCGGTTTTTACTATATTGCGATGACGGCGGCGTCTGGTTGCCATGACGCCATATGTCTCTTGGAGCGGAGCTTAGTTCCGCCTTATGTGGCGGTATGTTTTTGTTGCGGAGTTTAGTTCCGCCTTATGCGGAATCTCCTATTGGTCGGCGTTCCTTCATTTACTGACGTCAGATGTGACGTCACTGCTGTCTCTTCGGCGGTACTTTGATAGGTCGGCGTTTCTTCATGTTCGGATTGAATACACGCCCCTGGTCTTGCAGATTGGTGGCAGTCTTTTTCCCATCACACCTTGCTATTGGGGTTTGTTTACAATGTTCTCCGGCCCCCATGTGAGTATGTATACTTCTTTTTGACACCCGTTCTTGCCTTTTGACTTAATATAATGATGGGGAATGTTTGATCTTATAGATTTAACCTTAATAGAAGAAGTTGATTGTGATGATCATATCTTTATTGTGCTAAGATTTTGATGTTTTGTTATGGCCAATCAGCACTTTTGGTTGTGCTATAGGTGTGGTTAGTTTATGTAAATGACCAGTCTCCCATCAGGTCCTCTAATTTGTATACCTTCTTTGATTGGATATTTTGTATATATATGTGTGCACTGATGTGTGTATTGATTAGAACTGGGCAACTTGAAGATGGGCAGGTAGCCCAAAACAGCGGACTGTTTTGCCCTACAGTTCTTTTTATATGCCTGTCTTTTTTACCAATAAATGAAGATACATGTATGAAGGTGGTGCGGATTACTACGTTTTGAAAGGAATTGGGGGTGTCATCCCAGCCATACCCGCTGCATGGGTTCACCTGGACTGGGGTGCCAGCAGTGGAATGAGAGAAGTGGGGGTAACTGATGCCATCCCCATGAACGTTTTGTTGGGTACTGACCTGGGACGGTTAGTGGCCCCGTATGAGCCTACTCCAACCCCGTGGAGCCCGCATCGCCAGCAGAAGTTCAGGACTCTTGCAAGGTACTGTTTGATAACTCTGTGGAAGTGGGGGGTGCTAGTGAGCCTCCAGGGGCTAAGGACTGTGTACTAGGAGCCAGCTCTAGTAAGTCTCCAGTGCCCAGGCCTGGAGGGGGATGTGTTGTTACCATGAATACAGATAATGTTGATGTAATATGTGATGTGTTGCATAATGACATGTGTAAGTTGAACACTCCGTCACCTGCAGTGGTTACCCGCAGTGCCCACCGGGCTGCAGCAGACAAATTGTCTACTGAAGGGGCTGATGTCACTCGGTCGGAATCTTCCACTTCAGAGCCTGTCTCTGAGGGCCCAGAGGCCTCTCAGTTTGCCACCTCCATGGTGCCTGTGGCCTGTAAGAAACTATACGTTGGTTGCTATTGGCAACAACACTACACCTTTTTTTCCGGCACCAGCAACTCATTAATAAGAGCTGCAAACACGACTCTCATCACAGCAACAGCATAGGATATATAACTTCTCAGGCATCCTCAAGTTTTAGTAGTTTATTCAGTCAACAGATAAGACAGTACATTTCGTTACATCTTAGCAAAGCAGATTGTTCTGTAGTAAGTCCATTGAGTTACAGCTTCTTGATTCCATTCCTGGTGAATGGTAATCCCCCCCTAAAAAGGCTTGATCTGCAGATCCCTGCTCCTGATTCCAACAGCATCCGTTTTCTTTTCTTTATGTTTCACTTTTCGATGCTTGTGCTCACACACTTTCTCTGCTCTAGGTGGTTATCCCTGGGAGAGAAGGCAAGACCTCTTCGCCTTCCTGTAACTAGGCTATCTGGGGATGCTCTACTTCTAGGTCCCTATATACCACATTCTCAGCATTTGCGTCACTTGCGTATCACTTACAAACTTGCATGATCACAGGAAAGTAAAACTTGTTTGCCTGTTAAGCAACGGAGCAGTGCCAGGTGTCTTCTAAAAAACGCCTTTAAACAATCAGCTCCCTCATAGGTACTGTTGAAACCTATACCCATAACCCTATATGTTGCTTAATTTGGAAATATTGGTTCATGAGAATCTTTATGTGGCACCAATCTCTTAACCGTGTTAATTTGTTTGTGTAATTTCACACACAAACTCACCTGTATAATGATGCCCAAGATTGTCATCCCCATCACTACGACCAGTGGGTGTAGGAAGAAATTTTGAACTGCAGAGGCCCAGTCCGAGTGTCCCTGGAACATCGCCAGAAACCTTTTCCACCAGGTCAGACTGGAACTCACCTGCTTATATTTGTGTTCAATCTCTTTAAGATCACCTTGATCATGGTGAAATAACACCTCTAGTTTAGTGTTCTGCTTGTTTAACCGTTGTAAGAATGTGTGATCTTGTGTCAAAACCTGTACCAATTTGTCCCATGGCGTGTTATTCCTCAGGATGGGCACTTCCTGTGGAGCTTTGAACTTTAGAGTTCTCTTAACAATTTGAGGAATGACGTAGTCAAACCTTGATGACTTGATCCATATGGGATCTCCACTCACATAATAAGTTCCCCTTGAAAGATCAACCTTGTCGGAACAATCTCGATCTCGATCTCGCCCTGACCTGGCTTTCATCCTACCTCTCCAACCGCTCCTTCACGACCTCCTTCAATGAGTCCTCGTCCACCCCCAACCACCTCTCAGTGGGAGTCCCCCAAGGCTCGGTCCTTGGCCCCCTACTGTTCTCCCTATACACATCCTCCATTGGCAAGGTTATCTCCTCCATGGGTTTTAACTATCATCTGTATGCAGATGACACCCAAATCTATCTCCACACCCCTGACATATCCACCACTACCATGGACAAGGTCTCCTCCTGCCTATCCGCCATCTCCTCCTGGATGTCCGCTAGGTTCCTAAAACTAAATCTAGACAAAACGGAATTTATGATCTTCCCACCCCGGTCATCCCTGGACCTCCCAGATGTGCAGGTCACTGTTAACCACACTACTATTCACCCTACCTCTCAAGCCCGCTGTCTGGGTGTCACCCTGGACTCCGCACTCTCCTTCACTCCCCACATCCAAAACCTCACAAAGTCCTGCAACTTCCACCTTCGTAACATCTGTAAGATTCGCCCTTTCCTGACCCCTGCCACCACCAAACTCCTCATCCATGCCCTCATAATTTCCCGCCTCGACTACTGCAATGCCCTTCTGTCTGGACTCCCTAAGACCCGAATAGCCCCACTGCAGTCCATCATGAATGCGGCTGCCAGAATTATCCACTCCTCCCATCGCTCCACCAGGGCGGCTCCCCTCCGTGAATCCCTCCACTGGCTTCCTATCCAGTCCAGAATCAGATTCAAGATATTGTGTCTGACCTACAAATCCATCCACAAAACCTGTCCAACCTACATTTCTGATCTTACTCAGAGATACACACCAAGCCGCTCACTCCGCTCCTCCAATGAACTTCGCCTGACCGTCCCCCGCATCACCCAGTCCCATGCACGCCTCCAAGACTTCTCAAGAGCCGCTCCGACACTATGGAACTCCCTACCTCCACCCATTAGGGCAGCCCCCTCCTTCAACACCTTCAAGAAGGCCCTCAAAACTCACCTTTTCACTCTTGCCTACCACCCCTCACAATTGCTCTAAACCCACAGCCGAACTCTGGTCCCCTACCTCTCGTGTCCCTACCTCTCCCTCTAGATTGTAAGCCTTTGGGCAGGGTCCTCACTCCTTTTGTGTCCTACCTGATCATGCACCTCTATTACTGTGCACCCATGCTATGCATTTGAGTGAACCTAACTTGCCTAATCTCCATGCTCCCATCCAGTGACTAAGCATTACCTTGTACTCATACTGTGCTGTGTGATCTGGTTTTCTTGTATTCCTGTATTGTCATATTGCTGTTTGTCACCCCTAAATATTGTCTGTAACCTAAATTAATGTCCAGCGCTGCGTAATATGTTGGCGCTTTATAAATACAACAAATAAATAAATAAATAATAAACAATTATGAAAATGTACCATGAATGTGTTATTAGACATCATGTTTAAAAAAAAAAAATTCCTTCAGCCACAGGAGAAACTGGTTTGGCTTCGGGATGGATCTTTTGAATGGCAGCTGCACATTCTGTGTTATTGAGCCAGCAGGCTTCCTCACTACATCTGACTTGCCCCGGCAAACACAGATACTTCTATGAGAATTGCCAGCATGATGACAAATCTACTTGTTTCACTTCCCCGTCTAGCACCAATAAATGTTGACCTCTCAGGTCATGGTGTAAGACATGTATTGAGGAAACAGATGTCCACAGCGATACTACTGGAAAAACTACCTGGGTTTCTCCATCGGTAGGAACTAAGTAGCTGTGCATAAAGAATTGTCGCATCCTTTCCATTTGTTTACCCAAACATCTCGGTGCCCCCATGCAAAAGATCCTTCCCCAGGAAAATCGATAAATCACTCCTTGTCAAGTCTCAGCTGAAAAGGAGTTTTACCTTCTGAAAAGGCTTGAGCCATTATCTTAAAATCCGCTGTTAACTCAGTCTGCATTGACAGGCATGCTGTTTCAGATGCAGTACCCCAGCATGTGCAATCATCTTCTGAAGAATTATTTGAATGTGCCTTTGAGTGTACCCCTGAACTTTATATGTGTTGGGCGTTAATTGTTCCAAAACCAAGTTCAGATGATGTTGGGTACCCACATTCTGTTGTCCCAATGTGCCTAATTGTTGAATGACCTCTGTCATACCTTCTATGTCTACACTGTTTGCTACCCCCATTCCAGTGCCATTGCCTCCCAAGATTGTACCTGCTAAATCCCAGGACGTTCTTCTGGCTACACTATTCCCTGTGGAATGTGCCCATGACATAAAAGCCTGTACCAGGGTGGCAGCGACAGTGCTGCAGTTAGGGTAGATATTAGATATTACCCACTCTTCTAAATTAATCTGCCAAGTGATCAATTGAAGCTGGGCCTCCATGATCACTGGAGTCGCCCTCAGTTGATTTAACTGGAAAGGGCCACTTTTTACAACCTGATGTGTCTCACATGACGGTAGGTGGGGTTCCTGAGTAGTCCCTGACAGGGTGACTACCTGAGTTTTAGGAGTTGTGGGAACCCCCATTTTTACTGTCACAGTTCTACTTCTCATTATGCAAGATCTATTTGGACCTTTAAACTCTAGGGACTGTGGTGTAACGATCGGTGTAACACAGAGAGGATCTGATGATCGGTGATCTGCAGTATCACCGAGAATACAGATATATACCCGATTATTGATGATCTGCAGTATCACCGATAATCAGATATATCTCTAACCTCTGGACACCTGAGTAATATGAATGTTTGGTGCAACAGTAATACTTTGAGGAGAGCACCCGTATAGAGGGTGCAAGGCAGTAGAGACACTGCCCAAAGAACAGGCTCCTTCCAAAAGCCTGAGGCTCCCCAAGGGGAGGAGTCAGGTTGAGAATGGGAAGGACCAGAGTGTGAGTGACACCAATAGTGGAGTGTCACTGACAGATCTGTGAACTATCTCTAAACAGAGGAGATAGTTCTCGAGGTCGGACAAGCCAGGTCGGCAACAGGCAGACAGATAAGGTACAGAGGAAGGAGACAGACTCGGAATCCTAAGGCTAGCAAGGTTTGACAACGGAGTATCAGATATAGCGAAGTACCAAATCAGAAATCAGAAGAGAGGTCAGGAAAGCAGAAGGTCATAACAAATAATCAACAATGTCTAGTCTATAGGTGTGAGTTCCTTGATCATCAACACCCTGGAACTAGTCTGAAGTATAACAGGATGGTAAAGCTAATTCCTAGTCTTGGGTGTGAGCTCCGTAGTCATCAACACCCTGGAACTAGTCTGAATAATAACACAGATAATACACAGTATTCCTAGTCTTGGGTGTGAGCTCCGTAGTCATCAACACCCTGGAACTAGTCTAGAGAATAACACAGATTCTGACAAACAGGTCTGTGTGCTACCACGTAGTGATCGCAACGGCAGACAATCAGAGAATGACCAGCACCCAGTATATATAGCAAAGCGCTCTCCAGCACCTCCCCTAAGTGCTGGACCAATGGGAAGTGGTACTGCCGTCAGCTGACCGGCTTGGTCAGCTGACTCCCTTCTGGCTGTCATATAACTTCTGCCTCTCAGCGCGCGCACGCGTCCTTCTGAACCTGTGTGGACTATCAGTCCCAGCCACACCAGACATGTGATGCAAAGCACCCGCTGCGCTGGACGCAGAAACCGCCGCACCGCTATCAAGGCATGCGGCGGTTTCTCCGCGTTCGGCCATACTACTAGGTGTATGCCTACGCGTGCCAACCGCCGCGTTGGACACGGAATCAGCCGCCTTGTTCTGAGTACACGCGGCGGCTTTTCCGCGTTTTCTCACAGTACCCCCCCCCCCCCTGAGGAGTGGACTCCAGACAGCTCCTACCCGGCTTCTCAGGATGTAGGGTGTGGAATTCCTTCTTTAATTCATCCGCATGCATGCGGCAATCAGGTACCCATGTTCTTTCCTCTATGCCATAACCCTTCCAGTGAAACAAATACTGTACCGAGTTCTGTACTATACGTAAGTCTAAAATCTTTTCCACTTCATACTCAGGCTGGTCATCCACCATCACAGGAGGAGGAGGAGTGGAACCTACATGTACTGCTGGCTTAAGCAGGGATACATGGAACGATCTTACCCCACACATGCTGGCAGGGAGACCAATGGCATAAGTAACATTGTTGATTTTCCTGGTTACTGGGAAAGGGCCCACAAATCTGGGTCCTAACTTGGGCGAAGGCTGTTTTAAAGTCAAATGACGAGTGGACACCCAGACCAAGTCTCCTGGCCGGAACTTCCACTCTATGGAACATTTCTTGTCAGCTTGACCTTTCTGACTCTGAAAGGCCTTCTCTAGATTTTCTTTCACGATTCCCCAAATGTTCTTAAATGACTCTTGCCAAGCCTCCAAAGCTGGAAACGGAGTGGAAGCTACTGGCAGTGGGGAGAACTTAGGCAACTTTCCAGTTACCACCTGAAATGGAGAGAATCCAGAGGAAGAGCTTTTCAAATTATTGTGTGCAAATTCTGCAAACGGCAAGAACTTGACCCAATCATTTTGCGCATCCGCGACATAACACCTTAGAAACTGTTCCAGTGACTGGTTAATTCTCTCGGTCTGACCATTGGTCTGTGGGTGGTAGCCCGACGAAAACGACAGTTCCATGCCCAATTGATAAGATAATGCCCTACAAAATTTGGAAACAAATTGGACTCCCCGATCTGACACTATATTTTCCAGGATGCCATGTAGCCGGAAAATGTGTATGATAAAAAGATCGGCCAACTCCTGGGCCAAGGGGAGTCCTTTCAGGGGCACGAAATGGGCTATTTTACTGAATCTGTCGACTACCACCCAAATGACCGACATGCCTTCAGACCTCGGGAGCTCACCCACAAAATCCATGGACAAGTGGGTCCATGGTTCATCGGGGTGGGCAAAGGCTGCAATGTTTCCACAGGTGCCAGACGGGAGGGTTTGCTTTTTGCACACACTGCACATTCTCTCACATACTCCTTGCAGTCAGTTGCCAATAAAGGCCACCAAGCACACCTAGCAACAAGGTCCTGTGTTCTGGCGGCCCCAGGATGTCCAGCATTTTTGTGGGAGTGGAACATCTGCAATATCTGGAGACGAAACAGCAATGGTACAAACATGACCCCTTCAGGCTTCCCCTCAGGAACATCCTGCTGGAAGGGAATTAAAGTCTCCATCCAGTTCTTCCAGGTCTCTGTGGCTGCCAATACCACTTTCTGTGGGATAATAGTCTCTGGGTCTGAAGGCTGTGCTGTCTCTGGCTCAAAGCATCTGGATAAAGCATCTGCTTTAATGTTTTTACTACCCGGAGTATACGTAATTACAAATCTGAATCTCGAGAAAAACAGTGACCATCGGGCCTGACGGGGACTCAATCTTTTAGCCCCCTCAATGTATTCCAAATTTTTGTGATCTGTGTAAACTGTAATCGTATGTTCTGCTCCTTCTAGCCAATGACGCCATTCTTTAAAGGCCATTTTAATGGCTAGGAGCTCCCTGTTGCCTATATCGTAGTTTTTCTCTGCTGGTGAAAACCTACGAGAAAAATAGGCACACGGGTGTAATCTTCCCTGCAACCCAGAACGCTGAGAAAGCACAGCCCCCACCCCGACCTCTGAGGCATCCACCTCTACGATAAAGGGATAGGATGTGTCGACGTGTCTCAAAATGGGTGCAGAACAAAATAGTTCTTTCAGAGTGGAGAAAACAGCCAAAGCTTCGGGGGACCAGTGGTTGGTATCTGCCCCTTTCTTAGTGAGACTGGTGAGGGGTGCAATGACTGTGGAGTACCCCTTTATGAACCTTCTATAGTAATTTTGCGAACCCTAAGATCCTCTGGAGAGCTTTCAGTCCCACTGGCTGAGGCCACTCCAGGACAGCAGAGACTTTGGCAGGGTCCATAGAAAGGCCAGAGGTAGAAATTATGTACCCCAGAAAGGCGACAGATGTTACCTCAAAAATGCATTTCTCCAATTTAGCATAAAGCATGTTCTGTCTTAGCTTGTGCAGCACAAATCTGACATGAGCCCTGTGCTCTGAGAGGTTATCTGAGAAGATTAGTATATCATCCAGATATACCAGGACAAATGTACCCAAAACCTCCCTGAACACCTCATTAATGAGTTCCTGACAGATGGCCGGAGCGTTACACAACCCGAAGGGCATCACCAGGTACTCGTAATGCCCATCGGGTGTGTTAAAGGCTGTCTTCCACTCATCGCCCTCTCTGATCCGCACCAGGTTGTATGCACCCCGCAAATCCAATTTTGAGAAAATCTTAGCATTGGTGATCTGAGTAAATAAATCGTCTATCAAAGGCAGAGGATAGCGATTTTTTACTGTGATTTTATTCAGACCCCGATAATCAATGCATGTCCGTAGGCCTCCGTCTTTTTTCTGTACAAAGAAGAAACCTGCTCCAGCAGGTGACCGGGAAGGGCGAATGAACCCTTTAGCTACATTTTCACGGATGTACTCCTGCATGGCCAACTTTTACGGCCCAGACAAATTGTAGAGATGACCTCTAGGGGGCATACAACCAGACCGGAGATCGATGGGACAATCGAAAGGGCGATGTGGAGGAGGTTTATCGGCTGATTTCGGACAAAACACGTCTGAAAATTCAGAATACTGATCCGGCACTCCCTCCATGTGAATCTTGGTCTGGCCCAAGGTTACCTTTGCTAAACAATGATGAAAGCAATGGGACGACCAGCTCGTTAGCTGACCAGTGGCCCAATTAATCTGAGGGGAGTGAAGTTTTAACCAGGGCATGCCAAGAATGATCGTGGAGGTTGTCATGTGTAACACAAAAAAATGCAAACTCTCCCTATGCAGCACCCCTATAGTGACTCCCACCTCTGGAGTCTGCGACAAAGGACTGTTAGTCTGCAGAGGAGAGTCATCCACTGCCGTAACTTGAATAGGTGGTTTTAACGGGGTGAGCGGAATACCCAATCTTTTTGCAAATTCGTAATCCATAAAATTGGCCGCTGAGCCTGAGTCGACAAAGGCTTCAGTGACTTCAGATTTATCCTCCCATGAAATGCTACAAGGAAGAAGCAATCGTTCATCTTCTAGGGGTAATGTGAGGAAACGCGGAAGAGCCGCCGCCATGAGCCAGCGGCAGGCGGCTCTTTCCACGCGCGGGGTTGCTGCACACGGAGAGGAAGCCGCCTCTCAGCACGAGGCGGCTGTCTCTGTGCAGGCACACATGGAGAGCGGGGAAACCGCCGCGTCAGACGCGGTGGTTGGTCCGCATACCCCCGCTGCGGAGACACCGCAGAGCGGGGCTGCTGTGGCTGGGACTCGTAGTCCCTCTGAGGGTAGAGTGACGCGCGCGCGCGCACTCGGGCAAAAGTTTTATGGTAATCAGGAGGGAGTCAGCTGACCAGGCTGGTCAGCTGACTCTAGCTCCAGTCCTTTATTGGTCCAGCACTTAGGGTGGTACTGGGGGGACATCTGGCTATATATACTGCTGGCTGTTCACTTGCTCCTTGTCTGGCGTTGCGATCACATATGTGGAAGCACCCAGATCCGTAGTCAGATCCGCAAGTGTGCCGGGACCAGCTGGAGCTGTAATCCTACACTTAGCTAGATTCTGTTGATAGCTAAAGTACTAGTTTGATTGTGATTATCTGTTATGACTTTTGCCTGCCTTGACTATCCTCCTGAACTCTGATCTTGTACCTCGATATTTCTGATACTCTGTTGCCGAACCCCGGCTCGTTCCTTGACTCTGCTTCTGCCTCCTGATTTTGTACCCCGATATATCTGATAACCCGTTACTGAACGCTGCCTGTACTTTGACTCCGCCTTTGCCTCCTGATCTTGTACTTTATCTGTCCGTGTGTGCACGACCTGGCTTGTCCGACCTCGAGAACCGACCTTATTGTTAGAGGCGGTTCCTCGCTCTGTTAGTGATCCTTCCTCCTGAAGGTTACTTTCAGTCTGTCCTTCCTACTGTCAGTCTGACTCCTCCCGTCTTGGAGAGCTCAGGTCTGCAGAAGGAATCTGTGCAGTACTCCTTGCTGCACTGAGGCCTAGTCCTCTAAGTGTTATTGTTGCACCTAACACTACACTCTACTCAGGTGAACAGAGGTTAGCTAGTATATCGGATTATCAGTGATACTGCAGATCACGTATAATCTGGTATACATCTGTATTCCCAGTGATTCTGCAGATCACTGGTAATCAGATCCTCTCTGTGCTTCACCGATCGTTACAGAACGCCAGACCAAAAAATGCAAATGGACGCACACACTGACCGTCTGGGTGCACTTGCCACTTCGGTGAAAAACATCAACCAAGTGCTGGGTAGCCACAAGACTATGATTGATGTCCTATCAGGCTCTGTGCGAACCCTCCAGACGTCAGTTGATTCAGTGCGATCCCCTCCTAGTGCTGACATACGTATGCCCGTACCAGAGAAATTTTCCGGCCACAAGTCTGACTTCCGGAATTTCAGGAGTAGAGTGTTGTCGTATTTCGAGTTGAGACCCCGATCCTCGGGGACTGAGACCCAACGGGTCATCTTTATTAAGACGTTGCTGATTGGTGACTCCCAGTCCTGGGCATACAACCTGCCCCCTACCGATACAGCTCTGACCTCGGTAGAGGAATTCTTTAAGGCCATGGCCATAATTTACGACGATCCTGACCTTGCTGCGTCCTCGGAGCGGAAGCTCAAACTTTTGCGGCAAGGCAGAGGGTCGGTCGAGGATTATGCGGCAGAGTTCCGTAGGTGATCAGTCACCGCTAGATTTGACAACTTTGCCCTGATGGATTACTTCTTGTCTGGGTTGTCAGAGGAGGTCTCTGTCACGTTCCGTAACAATTAGTGAGGACAGAGAGTGTCTGATCTCTGGAGATCTGCAGTATCGCCAGAAATACAGATATACCTGATTATAAGTGATCTGCAGTCTCACCGATAATCCGATATATTTACTAACCTCTGTCCACCCAAAGAGGAGTGTAATGATTGGTGCAAACAGTAAATGGCTAATTGCTCTGTGGCGAGGGCCCACAGAGTACAGACTGCCGTCCAGCGGCAAGGGCCCGCTGGCGGGGAAGGTTGACAGGCAAGGTTCGGCAACAGGGTATCAGAAAAACGAGGTACAGAATCAGGAGGCAGAGGCGGAGTCTGAGGGCTAACCGGGGTTCGGCAACAGAGATCAGAGATACGAGGTACAGAGACGTTAGGCAAGAGAGTAAACGAGGGCACAGCAAGGTAGGCAACGGGAAATCAGAAGGCAGCGGTACAAAAGGATCAGAGAAACTCAGAGTCAACAAACAGGCAAAAGATCAAAGGCACAGGTAAATAACAATGGTATGTTTCTTCCAGTACTTATATATTGGCGTAACCAATATATAAGTATACTGTGGATCCGAGAGCTAGCACAGAGTGTGATCGCTACAGCGGACAAGGAGTACTGGCAGTCTGCTGCTTAAATGCAGACTGTCAGGCCAGGAGCCCCCACCCCCCAGATGACATCAACAAGGGGCGGAGAGTGACTCAGCAGAGCGAGTCAAGACAGCCTCCTCCTCAGGGCATAAAGGGCCTGACGCTCCGTGCGTGAGCGCGTTGCCCTGCCCTGCAATGACGACATGCGGCTGGAACGGCCGCCGGCATTGACAGCTGACGCGGACCGGAAGTTCGGGGTTCCGGCGAGCTCAGACCCGAGAGCGGCGTCCACACTGCCAAGCGCTGAGGGGGTGAGTCCATGCCTGACAGTCTCCGACCTAATGTTAACCTTACCCGAGCCCAAGACAGTTGATGAGGCCATATCATCGGCCATTCGAGTTGATCGCAGGCTGCGCCATCAGAGGCAGGCTAGGGGCAGTCACCGTGTCAGGGTGACTTCGTACGCGGCACCATCCGCTGCATCCTCAGTAACAGCATCTCCGCCTGTCTCACCCTCTCCGGCCTTGCCTCCACCCGAGCCAATGCAAATTGGTCGATCAAAACTGACCCAGGTGGAGCGAAGGCGGAGAATGACGGAACAACTGTGCCTATACTGTGCAGAGGCAGGGCATAGGGTGCGAAACTGCCCTAACAAGTCGGGAAACGGGTCTGCCTAGGAGTAGTGGGGGGTGACACCCTGGGCACACAATCCTCACCCCTTAAAGAAAGAAAATTGCTTCTCCCTTGTACTGTCACATGGGATGATAAGTCTGTAGCCACTGAAGCTTTTATCGACTTCGGCTCAGCGGCTAATTTTATGAACTTCGAATTTGCTCAGGAGTTGGGTCTACCACTCACTCCTGTGAGACCCCCCATTCAGGTCACGGCAGTGGACGATTCCCCATTGCAACGGAATCGTGCCCTGTCACAGACTCCGCTGGTGAAGCTCACCATAGGGGTATTGCATGGGGAACAGTTACAATTTTTTGTGTTACACATGTCAACCTCCACTATTATCCTAGGCATGCCCTGGTTACAAATTCATTCTCCGCAGATAGACTGGGCCACAGGGCAGTTAACAGCATGGTCACCTCATTGTTTCCAGCAGTGTTTGGGGAGGCTGACATTAGGTCAAACCAGGGTACAAGTGGAGGGTGTACCGGAACAGTACTCGGATTATGCTGATGTATTCTGTCCCAAGGCTGCGGATAAATTGCCCCCGCATCGCCCGTTTGACTGTCCCATTGACCTTCGTTCTGGTTGTATGCCTCCTCGAGGCCATTTGTATATTTTGTCTGGCCCCGAAAAACTAGCCATGCAGGAGTATATCCGTGAGAACTTGGCCAAGGGCTTCATTCGGCCGTCCCGGTCACCCGCTGGGGCAGGTTTCTTTTTTGTTAAGAAAAAAGACGGGGGTTTACGGCCTTGCATCGATTATCGTGGCCTTAACAAGATCACAGTGAAGAATCGCTACCCGTTGCCACTTTTAGACGATTTATTCACACAGGTCACGGAGGCTAGGATATTTTCAAAACTGGATTTACGGGGGGCATACAATCTGGTGCGGATAAGAAAGGGCGACGAATGGAAGACGGCCTTCAATACCCCTGACGGGCATTACGAGTACAGGGTGATGCCCTTCGGGTTATGTAATGCCCCGGCCGTCTTTCAGGAACTCATCAATGAGGTTTTTCGGGAGGTGTTAGGGAAGTTCGTTTAAGTCTATTTAGACGACATTCTCATCTTTTCTAACAACCTCTCTGAACACAGAACCCATGTTAGGATTGTATTAGACAAACTGAGGCAGAATATGTTATACGCCAAACTCGAGAAGTGTATCTTTGAGGTCACGTCGGTTGCCTTTCTGGGATATATAGTCTCCACCTCAGGTCTGTCTATGGACCCTGCCAAGGTCTCCGCGGTCCTGGAGTGGCCGCAGCCGGTGGGGTTAAAGTCGCTACAACGGTTCTTGGGGTTTGCGAACTATTATAGAAGGTTTATAAAGGGGTACTCCACAGTAGTCGCTCCCCTCACTAGCCTTACTAAAAAAGGGGCAGACACCACTCATTGGCCTCCCGAGGCCTTACAGGCATTTTCTACGTTAAAAGGGTTGTTCTGCTCAGCACCCATACTGAGACACGTAGACACTTCCTTTCCGTTTATTGTTGAGGTAGACGCCTCGGAGGTCGGGGTGGGGGCTGTGCTGTCACAGCGTTCTGGTCTCCAGGGTAGATTACACCCGTGTGCTTACTTTTCCCGGAGGTTCTCTCCGGCAGAGAGAAACTATGATATAGGCAACAGGGAGCTCCTAGCCATCAAATTGGCCTTCGAAGAGTGGCGTCATTGGCTAGAGGGAGCTGAGCACACTATCACGGTTTATACCGACCACAAGAATCTGGAATACATCGAGGGGGCTAAAAGGTTAAGCCCTCGGCAGGCTCGATGGTCTCTATTTTTCTCGAGATTTACATTCTTGATTACGTACACACCAGGTAGTAAGAATACCAAGGCAGATGCACTCTCTAGGTGTTTCGAGCCGGAGACAGCACAGCCCTCTGTTCCCGAGACCATTGTCCCACGAAGAGTGGTGTTAGCCGCTACGGAGACTTGGGAGGACTGGAAGGAGACGTTGAGTCCTTTCCAGCAGGATATCCCGGAAGGGAAACCAGACGTGGTGTTGTTTATCCCGTTACCATTTCGTCTCCAGATCTTGGAGATGGTCCACTCTCATAAAAATGCGGGACATCCTGGGGCGTCTACAACGCAAGATCTCGTGGCCAGATGTGCGTGGTGGCCCTCGTTAGCAGCTGACTGCAAAGAGTTTGTCAGGGAATGTGCGGTGTGCGCAAAAAGCAAGCCCTCCCGGCTGGCATCTGTAGGTACATTGCAGCCTTTGCCCACCCCGAGTGAACCATGGACCCACTTGTCCATGGATTTCGTGGGTGAGCTTCCTAAGTCGGAAGGCATGTCGGTCATCTGGGTGGTGGTCGACCGTTTCAGTAAAATGGCCCACTTCGTGCCCCTGAAGGGACTCCCCTCGGCCCAGGAACTGGCCGATTTATTTATCACCCATGTCTTCCGACTGCATGGCATTCCAGAAGACATAGTATCCGATCGGGGAGTCCAGTTTGTTTCAAAATTCTGGAGGGCATTCTGTCACCAAATGGGCATGAAACTGTCGTTCTCCTCGGGCTACCACCCACAGACAAATGGCCAGACGGAGAGGGTCAACCAATCGTTAGAGCATTTTTTGAGATGTTACGTTGCCGAGGCGCAGAGTGATTGGGTTAAATTTTTACCGTATGCAGAATTTGCCCATAACAACTTAAAGAGTTCTTCCTCAGGTTTCTGTCCATTTCAGATAGTAACCGGTAAACTACCTAAATTCTCTCCGTTGCCAGTTGCGTCCACTCCATTTCCAGCCTTGGAGGCTTCGCAGAGGTCATTTAAGGACATGTGGTGGACCATTAAGAATAATCTGGTAAAAGCATTTCAGAGTCAGAAAGGTCAGGCTGACAAAAGACGCTCGTTAGAATGGAAATTTCAACCAGGAGATTTGGTTTGGGTGTCAACCCGTCACCTGACCTTGAAACAACCTTCTGACAAGCTTGGTCCCAGGTTTGTGGGTCCATTCCCGGTAGTCAGGAGAATTAACAATGTTACCTATACCATTGACCTTCCCACCAGCATGCGGGGGGTAAGGTCCTTCCACGTGTCCCTTCTTAAACCCGCAGTCCAAGTGGGTCCTACTCCTCCTCCTCCCGTGTTGGTAGATGCCCAACCCGAATATGAAGTGGAAAAAATATTAGATTCACGCCTGGTACAGAACTCGGTACAGTACCTCGTACATTGGAAAGGGTACGGCATTGAGGAGAGGCAATGGGTACCTGGGAACCGTATGCATGCGGATGAGTTGGTGAGGGAGTTTCATGCTTTACATCCAGAAAAACCTGGAAGGAGCTGTCCGGAGTCCACTCCTCGGGGGGGGGGGGGGGGGGGTATTGTAAGGAAACGCGGAAGAGCCGCCGCCATGAGCCAGCGGCAGGCGGCTCTTTCCGCGCACGGGGTTGCTGCACATGGAGAGGCAGCCGCCTCTCAGCATGAGGCGGCTGTCTCCGTGCAGGCACACATGGAGAGCGGGGAAACCGCCGCGTCAGACGCGGTGGTTGGTCCGCATACCCCCGCTGCGGAGACACCGCAGAGCGGGGCTGCTGTGGCTGGGACTCGTAGTCCCTCTGAGGGTAGAGTGACGCGCGTGCGCACTCAGGCAAAAGTTTTATGGTAATCAGGAGGGAGTCAGCTGACCAGGCTGGTCAGCTGACTCTAGCTCCAGTCCTCATTGGTCCAGCACTTAGGGTGGTGCTGGGGGGACATCTGGCTATATATACTGCTGGCTGTTCACTTGCTCCTTGTCTGGCGTTGCGATCACATATGTGGAAGCACCCAGATCCGTAGTCAGATCCGCAAGTGTGCCGGGACCAGCTGGAGCTGTAATCCTACACTTAGCTAGATTCTGTTGATAGCTAAAGTACTAGTTTGATTGTGATTATCTGTTATGACTTTTGCCTGCCTTGACTATCCTCCTGAACTCTGATCTTGTACCTCGATATTTCTGATACTCTGTTGCCGAACCCCGGCTCGTTCCTTGACTCTGCTTCTGCCTCCTGATTTTGTACCCCGATATATCTGATAACCCGTTACTGAACGCTGCCTGTACTTTGACTCCGCCTTTGCCTCCTGATCTTGTACTTTATCTGTCCGTGTGTGCACGACCTGGCTTGTCCGACCTCGAGAACCGACCTTATTGTTAGAGGCGGTTCCTCGCTCTGTTAGTGATCCTTCCTCCTAAAGGTTACTTTCAGTCTGTCCTTCCTACTGTCAGTCTGACTCCTCCCGTCTTGGAGAGCTCAGGTCTGCGGAAGGAATCTGTGCAGTACTCCTTGCTGCACTGAGGCCTAGTCCTCTAAGTGTTATTGTTGCACCTAACACTACACTCTACTCAGGTGAACAGAGGTTAGCTAGTATATCGGATTATCAGTGATACTGCAGATCACGTATAATCTGGTATACATCTGTATTCCCAGTGATTCTGCAGATCACTGGTAATCAGATCCTCTCTGTGCTTCACCGATCGTTACAGGTAAAAATTGTACGCCTAGGGTATTACCCCCAACTACTCCTAGGCAGTAGCGTTTCCCAATTTCTTAGGGCAATTCTGTACTCTATGACCCCCCTCTGCACAATAAAGACCAAGCTGCTCTGCTATCCTGCGTTTCCACGCCACTTGAGACAACTTTGTCCGGCCAATCTGCATTGGTTCAGGTGGAGGCGAAACAAGAGGAGGTGGAGTCACAGGGGGCGCAGCGTGGGACACCATTCTCACACAGTTTCTACCCCGGGTCTGTCTCTGATAGCACAGCCGACGATCTATTCTGATGGCCGATGAAATGGCCTCATCGATGGACTTAGGTTCAGGGTGACTTAACATAAGATCAGAGGCCTCATCTGACAACCCTGATAGGAAACAATCTAAAAGGGCAAAGGTATCCCACCTGGCTGATACTGACCACCTCCTAAATTCAGCAGCATACTCCTCAGCCGGACTCTTGCCTTGACGTAACAGTTTGAGCTTCCGCTCAGAAGTCGAGGCAATGTCTGGATCATCGTAAATTATAGCCATGGCTTTAAAAAATTACTCCACAGAGGTCAGGGCTAAGTCTCCGGTGGGCAGACTGTACGCCCAGGTCTGGGAATCACCTAATAACAAAGTTTTAATAAATGTGACCCTTTGGGCCATAGTTCCTGAGGATCTAGGTCTCAACTCAAAGTATGATAACACTCTACTCCTAAAATTTCGGAAGTCAGATCTGTGACCAGAAAACTTTTCAGGTACAGGCATACATATGTCTATGCTAGGAGGAGATCGCACTTCATCCACAGCCGTCTGGAGGGTTTGTATAGAGCCAGACAATGCGTTAATTAATGCCCGGTGACTACCCAGCACTTGGTTGATGTTATCCACCGAAGTGGTAAATGTGCCCAGACGGCCGGTGAGTGCGTCCATTTGTGTTTGGTCTGCCGTTCTGTAACGATTGGTGTGACACAGAGAGGATCTGATTATCGGTGATCTGCAGTATCACCGAGAATACAGATATATACCCGATTATTGATGATCTGCAGTATCACCGATAATCAGATATATCTCTAATCTCTGGACACCTGAGTAATATGAGTGTTTGGTGCAACAGTAATACTTTGAGGAGAGCACCCGTATAGAGGGTGCAAGGCAGTAGAGACACTGCCCAAAGAACAGGCTCCTTCCAAAAGCCTGAGGCTCCCCAAGGGGAGGAGTCAGGCTGAGAATGGGAAGGACCAGAGTGTGAGTGACACCAATGGTGGAGTGTCACTGACAGATCTGTGAACTATCTCTAAACAGAGGAGATAGTTCTCGAGGTCGAACAAGCCAGGTCGGCAACAGACAGCCAGATAAGGTACAGAGGAAGGAGACAGACTCGGAATCCTAAGGCTAGCAAGGTTTGGCAATGGAGTATCAGATATAGCGAAGTACCAAATCAGAAATTAGAAGAGAGGTTAGGAAAGCAGAAGGTCATAACAAATAATCAACAATGTCTAGTCTATAGGTGTGAGTTCCTTGATCATGAACACCCTGGAACTAGTCTGAAGTATAACAGGATGGTAAAGCTAATTCCTAGTCTTGGGTGTGAGCTCCGTAGTCATCAACACCCTGGAACTAGTCTGAATAATAACACAGATAATACACAGTATTCCTAGTCTTGGGTGTGAGCTCCGTAGTCATCAACACCCTGGAACTAGTCTAGAGAATAACACAGATTCTGACAAACAGGTCTGAGTGCTACCACGTTGTGATCGCAACGGCAGACAACCAGAGAATGACCAGCACCCAGTATATATAGCAAAGCGTTCTCCAGCGCCTCCCCTAAGTGCTGGACCAATGGGAAGTGGTACTGCTGTCAGCTGACCAGCTTGGTCAGCTGACTCCCTTCTGGCTGTCATATAAGTTCTGCCTCTCAGCGCGCGCGCGTCCTTCTGAACCTGTGTGGACTATCAGTCCCAGCCACACCAGACATGTGATGCAAAGCACCCGCTGCGCTGGACGCGGAAACCGCCGCACCGCTATCAAGGCATGCGGCGGTTTCTCTGCGTTCGGCCATACTACTAGGTGTAGGCCTACGCGTGCCAACCGCCGCGTTGGACGCGGAATCAGCCGCCTTGTTCTGAGTACACGCAGTGGCTTTTCTGCGTTTTCTCACATGTGGCATGCAAAAACCGTATGTCCATGGTCCTTCATCCTCCTGGACTAAGGGCGCTATTTTTAAACTTCCCCGTCCCCATCACCTTTCCATCATAGAGAGTCCCTGGGGTGCTACCAGATGTATCCCAGGATTCTACCTCTCTTCTCCAAAAAGTCCCCTGATCCATTAAACTCACGTCCCATGCTACCCCTTGTGGCCCTCTCCAGAAGAATACTGTCGGTATTCTTTCTTCTGGGAAATTGATTAGCATCTCAATGACAAAAGATGTTCCCAACTGTCCTGTGTGTACCTTTGCTCCCCCCCCCCCCCCCCCTTATGTCCTGAGGCAAAATATGTACTTTGGGTCGGGAAGAATGTACTCTCTGCAATCTTTCAATTAAGAGTACCTCCTCACTTACCCATCTAGCTTGAGGATAAGTGGCTGCATATGGACTGAATAATGTTGTCTCATATTGTGATCCGTGTAGTGGGGATGATGTTACCTGTGTTGACACTCCCTTCCTCGGGATCACTCTCCCCACCCTCTTTGTCACCTGAAAATGTGGCTGGATCTCGATTTTTACTTCTTGTTTTGAGAACCAAAACCCCTTGGCTTTCCAGCCTTTACGTGTGTATAGTTGTCTCAGAGACACCCTCTGTTGGTTGTTCCAGAGTGTGCTATTGTTCACTACTTCTCTCCTGGAGGAGAAGTGACGCTTACTGCTTGTTCCTCTCCAATCTAAAACCATCTCACTCCGGAGAACCAAGACAAGGTAATCCTGAACAACACACTCCACCTTTTGCATGTACCCATTGTACTGCAATGTACCTTTTAACAAAACTTTGGATCGGTGCATTGGTTCTGGAAGTGTGACTTTCCAAAGTAGATTTAAGCTGCCGTTCACATCACAGTTCCAGCACACCTGACCTGACCCTTCATACCTTTCACCAACATTGTACCATGAAATTTGTTTCCACCTGGCACGGGTGATCTTTTCCTCCTTCACGGTTCGGTCTAGTCGGGCCAATCAGAGAGAAGGGCAAAAGGATCAGCATCTTTTTCTCCAAACATTAACATGCTTGGGCCTTGTGTTCTCATTAACCCCTAATGGTTCATTAGAATGTCCTCTCCTCGGTCTCCTAGGACGAACTGGCAGCCTAAGATCACCATCAGCATGGTACTCTTCATTATGAGAGCACCCCCTTGGGAAAGAAAACATTAGCACTTTGCATTATGCTTTGCTCAGTCAGTATTTTTAGTCTCTTTTTGATCTCAGAAATCTCGCTGTTCTCCAAACCCGGATTGGCCTCTGGAAACTTTTGCTTATCTGACTGACATCTCTGTCTCTGCTGCAAGCATCTCACCTTTATCGATTCCATATTGCCAAACTCCTGAAACCGAAATACAAACAAATCAATTCTTATTAATGATTTGGCTTTCGCCCTGCGGCTTGTACTCTGTACACTTTAGATTGATCAATATATACCGTTATTGATCTGGTTGCTTTATGGTTCTCATGAACTCTGTTTACTCTTTTTGGTAGACTGGAGCTAAACTTCTCTCCACTACCTAATGTATATTGTCATAAGCACTTACCTTTTTAAAATATGCTCCCACGGACTTCACCTTTGGAAGCATCACCTCATTGCAACCTCATACCTCATCCTCCCCTGTACATACTCGGCCGCAGTATGTACTGAGTACGGACGCCACACACGTTGCTGCTTTGCAGCTGAGCTTGCAATGCTCTTACTCATTCTCACATTTACTTACCTAGGACTTCATTGATTGCAACCACCTCTGCTAGAAGTCCTGTTTGTTGTACCCTCTGACCAATGTTTGCCTATGCTACTACCTCCATACTAAAAGAAATGGCTACCTCCCTGTAGGAAGGTGTTTTTTGGCTACACATGCCAGCTTCAGATGCCTGCATGCGAATCCCTGAATGCCCACTTGGTAGTTAGTCCTATGGCAAACACTGTGCTGGTACACTGACACTCCATAAAAGGCAATTCCTTGCTTCTTTGTAATTGCCCCATGAACTGCTTTCAGTTCTGTTCTGTGCCAAACTTGATAGGAGCTGGGCAAAAATATATTTGATCAATCAGCGGACGAGGATAAACTCACAAACAGCCCAGCATTGACCTCTTTGTCAAGCTCTGGCCCTGTCCATGTCAAAAACAAAAAAAAACGTTTACCGCTCTGAAGCCGCCGCGACGGACACCTGAATTGGTCACCTCCTTTTTTCCAACTCTGGTACACCCTTATGCACTGTTCCCCCCTTTCTCTATTGGGAACTCATGCTGCACCATTTGTTAAGGTGCCTCACTTAAAGGAATAATCCCATAAGTAACCCTGTCCAGATACCTCCCCCCCCCCCCCCCCCCCGATCCGCTCTTGCAAATCACTCCCTGGGAAATATCTGACTTCTATGTGTCTCCATGTACCTTGCTGGAAAACACTTCCTATCAGTAACTATGCTAGTCTCATAACAACTGCTTGGTTCCAGTATTCTGGCATTCCTTTCCCCGGGTCCAGACTCGGGGAAAATAATCGGGAATCTAAGATACTCTGTAGAGTGTCTCTGTGTCTCTACTATTACATCTATGGATCTCTCCCGATCAGCTGTTTCATGCATGGTGCCGTGTGCACAGCCCTGACGTGGATCCCTGGCATCTCCTCCCCGTGGCGCTGACATGACGCTCGCCAGCCTCTCACCGAGGCGTGCGTGTTAGTGGGCTCTTCCAGCACCCCCCTTCCCAATACGGGGGCGGCCTTTCCCTGCACTGTGTCTCCATTTTGAGCCCTGGAATACCAGACAAGATGGCTGCTATGCAATCTCTCATAGCAACCTCTTAATCCTATACACGTTTGGAAAGGAAAAAAATCAGTCAGAAAAAAAACATTGCATGCAAACTAGACACTCTAGCATATTCACACATTCCAGAAAATTCGCATACAGCTATATACACCCTCGTTATCATATGCCTGCGAGGAAAAAGCATAAACAGATATCACACCTCAGTTTGTGAACTTCCCACACAGGACACTCCTCGTATGAGGAGAAAAAGGGAAACAAAAAAAAGAAAAACATCTCACAGCCGCTAGTAGATCGCTACAGAAACCTTAACCAGAAAAACTGGCTTGTATTTATTGTATCAAACCGTGATGCCTGGTACTATCTTAGTTACAGAAACTTATCTTGAGAATGACAACAGTCGCAGCACTACGTTGCCGTCTGGAACAGCTCTATACCCCTGTCCACTGACAACTAACGGGCGGGGGAATGCACACAGAATCCGAATCCACTGTGCAGACTTCAGCCCCAGACCCCCCTGTCTCTGCTGCGCTGTCTAATAAAAAAAGCATAGCAGATAACACGCTAGCAAGGAACACAGCTGGCTTCACTCCCGTGTCCCCCGCTGTATAGTACTACCCAGAGAGAGAACAAAAAAAAACAGAGAGGAAAAAAAACAGTTTACAGCTGTCAAGTGAAAGGAAACATGCCTGTGTACAGACAAACACACAACGCAGGGACCACATTAAATCACATGTACGCTGCCTACACTCCCCCACTGTCGCTGAGCCACTGCGCTCCCGACCTCCCCCCCCCCCTCCTCACACTCACCGAAGGGGGAAGAATTTCACAGCCTCCAACATAACATAGCAGCGTAACACATCACAGAATACATTAGCACCCTTACTGTATAAAACCAAATACAATACAGATGATGCTTTATAACCAACTAAACTAAATTCCATACTTGCCTGTTCAGACGCTCTCACTCGAATAACAGTTCGTTACAGCTGTGGCACATCTTTTCTCACAACCCTCTGGACTCTCGGAGCTGCTGAGCCACCTGCTCAGTGGACCGTTCGTTTCCCTTATGGCAATATGCCACGCCGCTGCCTGGGAATGCTCTGTCCTCCCTGGATCCAATTTTGGCATTAGCTGCGTGTACAGCACAGCTAGATAAGTCCACGAGAAATCGCCGCTGTTTACTCCTCGAACTGCATTCCGTGCTCCTGCTTCTTTGCTGCCTGGCACACACTCAGCTTACTTGATAAGCCTCTCCGCGTCTTCTCCGCTTGTTTTGCTGTGAAATTCCTGCATAGGCTGAATACTATCTATGGCCCGGCCCTTTTCTGCCTTGTCTGTGAGCACTGGGTTTCACGGCACCAATTGTAAGAAACTATATGTTGGTTGCTATAGGCAACAACACTACACCTTTTTTCCGGCACCAGCAACTCATTAATAAGAGCTGCAAACACGACTCTCATCACAGCAACAGCATAGGAGATAGAACTTCTTAGGCATCCTCAAAGTTTAGTAGTTTATTCAGTCAACAGATAAGACAGTACATTTTGTTACATCTTAGCAAAGCAGATTGTTCTGTAGTAAGTCAGTTGCATTACAGCTTCTTGATTACATTCCTGGTGAATGGTAATCAGTCTTTATCTTCAGTCTATACTACTAAGTTACATCTAAACTTCGTATATACAGCATACAGTTGGATAAGATAACAAGACATAAATAAAGGTAAAAGGGTTGAAGCCAGCAATGACAGGAAGCAGAAGACTGCCTCTCTGCAGCCTATCATCTGTTTTAATACTGGTCAGGAAAGTGTTAAATGTGACATCATCTGAGCCATACCCCCAAGCCTACAATTGGTGGGCATGGGCATGTGACCCACCTTATTAATTAATATTCCATTGCTTTATACCCTAGTTGAATGCAATGTTTTGTAAATATCGGCTTTTTTTACCTTTCTGACGTCTAACGGTCGGGGCAGTTTAGACCTGTGGCCTTCCACAAGGAACATGTTCCTGGTAACTGACCGCATCATCTCTTCTGCGAGAAACTCTGCTTAAAGGTAGACTCTGCGAACAAAGTCTTTTACCTAACCTCAGTTCAGGCAACTGAGGCCTACATATAATGCTTAAATTATAACATGGCCGACAGCGCTGAGTTCTCTGGGGCTGTACGACTTGATAGCCTCTGAGCCGTCTGAGGTGGAGGAGGCAGACAGGCAGTTGACTGTTCCCCACAAGTACAGGGAGCAGCTATTAAGAATAGCACATGAGGTGCTGCTAGCTGGTCACTTGAGGATCCGCAAGACCAAAGCCCGTCTTGCTCACAACTTTTACTGGCCCCACATGGGGACAGATATTGTCGATTTTTGACGGTCTTGTGTAGCATGTCAGCGAGTCGGGAAAGCAGGTGACACAGACAAAGCCCCACTGAGGCCCTTGCCTATCATCGAGGGGCCCTTTCAAAGGGTTGCTGTTGACATCATTGGGCCTCTAGCAATGCCTAGCAGCACAGGGAAACGTTTCATTCTCACAGTGGTAGATTACGCCACTTGCTACCCTGAAGCTGTAGCCCTGAGCTCCATACGGGCAGACAAGGTTGCAGACGCATTGGTGCACATTTTCTCACGGGTCAGTTTTCCCAGTGAGATGCTCTCCGATCACGGCCCGCAATTCATGTCGCGCCTAATGGAATGCCTCTGTAAGCAAATGCAGGTAGAACACATCATGGCCAGCCCCTACCACCCCCAGACGAATGGGTTATGTGAGAGGTTCAATGGTACTCTGAAACAGATGCTAAAGGTGTTGGTTGAATCACAAGGGAGAGACTGGGAGCGCTACCTGCCCCACTTACTGTTTGCTTACCGTAAGGTGCCCCAGGCATCCACCGGGTTCTCACCCTTTGAGCTCTACGGGAGAAGGGTACGCGAACCCCTCGATCTCATTCGAGAGGCCTGGTAGAGGCAGGATATGGGTCCCGGAGTCTCCATAGTAGAAAACGTTCTAAAGTTCCGGGAAAAAATGGACACCCTGGTCAGGGCAGTTTCTAGGCTAAAATGCACTCAGGGCGAGGGTGTTAAAATTGCGCCCCCCTGCGGAGCCAGGTATACATGCCCGCAGTATAGGTTAGCCAGGTCTAGTTGCACTCAGTATAGGTAGCCAGCTATAGCCCCCCCCCCAGTATAGGTAGCCAGGCATAGTATAGGTAGCCAGGCATAGGTTCCCCAGTATAGTTGCCCCCAGTATAGGTTAGCCAGGTAGGTGCCTCCAGTATAGGTAGCCAGTATAGTTGCCCCCAGTATAGGTTAGATAGGCAGGTAACTCGGTATAGGTTAGATAGGTAGGTGCCCCCAGTACAGGTTAGCTAGGTGGGTGCCTCTAATATAGGGAGTCAAAATAGTTGCCCCCAGCATAGGTTAGATAGGTAGGTGCCCCCAGTATAGGTTAGTTAGGTAGGTGCCTCCAATATAGGTAGCCAGTATAGTTGCCTCCAGTATAGGCTAGGTAGGTAGGTGCCCCCAATACAGGTTAGATAGGAAGGGGCCCTCCCGTATAGGTTAGATTAGGTAGGTGCCCCCCAGTGGGGTTAGATTAGGTAGGTGCCCCCCAGTATAGGTTAGATTAGGTAGGTGCCCCCCAGTGTGGTTAGATTAGGTAGGTGACCCCAGTGTGGTTAGATTAGGTAGGTGCCTCCCAGTATAGGTTAGATAGGTAGCTGCCCCCCAGTATGGAGGGGGGAGTCAGCCGCGGGGAGGGCAGCCCGACATCTCCCTCCCTTCCTCTCCACGGGCCTCACTCCATGCTCCCCCCTCCGAGTGTGACTGCAGGGAAGCGCTGTGTACACAGCGCAACTCACCTCCCTGGTTCCATTCGCCGCTGGTCTCCTCTTCTGTCTTCTCCTCACAGCCGCTGATACACGCGCTGCTTCCGGCTAAACAGGAAGCAGCGTGCGTATCAGTGGCTATGAAGAGAAGAGGAGACCGGCGGCGATTGGAACCAGGGAGGTGAGTTGCACTCTGTACACAGCGCTTCCCTGCAGCCAGTCACACTTGGAGGGGGGAGCACGGAGGGCGGCCTGCGGAGAGGAAGGGAGAGAGAGGTCGGGCTGCCCTTCCCACGGCTGACTCCCCCCTCCATTACAGTGCCCACACTCCTTCAGCGCCCAGGGCGCCCGCACGCCCGCACGGCCCTAGAAACGGGCCTGACCCTGGTGGGGTTGGTGCAAGAGATTCTTACTCAAGCCCAGGCCACCCAGAAGCAGTGGTATGACCATGGGGCTAGAAAGAGAGTTTATGAGGTAGGTTGCAAGGTGTGGGTCCTAAACCCGATGCGACAGAATAAGCTGCTGGCCGCTTGGGAAGGGCCCTATACCATACATAGGAAAATTAGTGATGTGACAACATACGTGGTAGTGCTGGATGACCGAGGTAAGCAGCTGAAAACGTTAAATGTTAAAGGAACATCATGATAGAACCACCTGCGCTCTCCCTGTTTGCAGTTTACTACCGGACGGTGAAGCAGAGGCCCTGGTTGACATCCTGGCCTCCACCCAGAACACCGACTCTGTTACCAAGGTGCAGATCAACCCGGAGTTGACAGCAGAGCAGCAGGCTGGGCTATCTGATGTGCTGCCCCCTTACTGTGGTACCTTTACAGCCCGCCCTGGTTTGACCATCCTGGCTGTACACCATGTTGACACCGGAAACAACAAGCCGGTTAGACAGTCAGCATATAGAGTTTCCCCTGAGGTTCAGGCCAACATCAGCAAGGAGATTGAGGAAATGCTGTCACTAGGGGTGATCCAACGGTCACACAGTGCATGGGCATCACCTGTAGTGCTAGTACCCAAACGGGACCAGACCACCCGGTTCTGTGTAGATTATCGAAAACTAAATTCGATAACTGCTTCAGATGTTTACCCAATGCCGAGGGTCGAAGAATTGTTAGATAAGCTAGCTGGCGCGCAATACCTAACAATCGTAGATTTGAGTTGAGGATACTGGCAGGTCCCTCTAACAGCTGAGGCACGGGAGAGATCTGCCTTTATCACCCCCTCGGGTCTGTTTGAGTTCAATGTGATGCCTTTTGGAATGAAAAATGCCCCAGCCACCTTCCAAAAGGTTGTAAATGGTCTCCTGGAAGGATTGGAACACTGCGCTGCGCCTACCTAGATGACATTGCCTTGTTTAGCGCCAACTGGAAAGACCACTTAGCGCAGCTGTCACAGGTCCTGGGATGAATCGCTGCAGTGGAACTAACAGTCAAGCCTAACAAATGTCAGAGAGGTATGAAACAGGTACAGTACCTGGGACATGTGGTAGGGGGGGAGAGCTTCGTCCAGATACTGGGAAGGTAGATGCCATTGTGTCATGGCCCACCCCTACAACAAAGAAACAGATCCAGTCCTGCTTAGGAACTGCAGGGTACTACAGAAAGTTTGTCCCCAACTACAGTGCCCTCGCCAAGCCATTGACAGACCTCACAAAGAAGAAGCTGCCCAAACAGATTCTCTGGACACCAGAATGTGACCAGTCATTCTCAGCTCTGAAGAGGGCCCTAGGCAGCCCTCCAGTGGTGCAAGCGCCAGACTTCAGCCAACGGTTTGTAGTCCAGACGGACGCCTCAGCCTTTGGCCTAGGTGCTGTGTTAAGCCAGGTAAACCAAGCTGGGGAAGAACATCCGATTCTGTATTTAGGTCGGAAGCTGCTACCCTGGGAGGCAGCTTACGCCACCATAGAGAAGGAGTGCTTGGCAATTGTATGGGCCCTACAAAAGCTGCAGCACTATCTCTACGGTCGCGTATTCACGGTCGTCACCGACACCAACCCTCTTAGTTGGTTACATCGGGTTTCTGGTGACAATGGCAAATTGCTGAGATGGAGCTTAGTTCTCCAGAAATATAACTTCACCATTCAACATAGGAAGGGGAGCACTCATGGGAATGCTAATGGACTGTCCCGTCAAGCAGAACCGTCCGTGTAGGCGCTGGCAAGGTGATTCATGGGAGTAACCTGGCAGCGACATCTTGAAGAGGGGAGGTGTGATGATATATGTGGTGATGATGATACGTACGGCAATATGCAGAACATAGTGGCCATTTTTTATTAGTATCTAAGGTAGCCTCCATCTTGTTTGTCTACTTCACATGTGTGGGGCTGTGAAATACTGTCACAGATGTGTACTATTGTCACCTGGACTGGCTGCAGTGTGCTTTGATGCAAATCACACCAGCACAAGGAGCTCGGAATTTACATATGACAGCCGGCTGGAATGTTAAAGAACTCTAGGCCAGCCAGGAAACCCTTAATCAGAAGTCTTTTGATGAGGGTGTTAAAATACAGTTTTACCTGTGGTTGGTATATTGGGCTGGAAGTGTGTAGTGTTTTGAAGTATATGTGTATAAACAGGATACTTGTTGTTATCAAAGTACAATCAGGACTAATTGAGTCTGCAAAGTTCAAGGTGGGACAGGAAAGCTTTGAAGTTGCATATCACAGCCAGAAAGGATATAACAAGCGTTCTGTGCAAACAATCTGGGAAATTGCATTAGTTTTGGGACTGAACATTAAATGCCCCAGGCCACAAATCGGCCTATAAAAACTAGCATAGGGCCTTCACAACTTGTAGTTCCCTGGAGATAGCAAAGACGCTAGAACTGCCCTGACTACTGGTCAGACTGCGTTCTCACGCAAACAGTGTTTAACCCTCATGCTGGTAACGTTATTCCCATTTTATTTTTATGCAAACGGTCTTGTGTGTATCTTTGTTTCTTGTACTTTTGTATATATTCTTGTCTGCACTGTTCCACTTTTTGAATATTAAATATTTATTTAATAAGTTTGACTTTTGCTTTACTAAGCCAACGCTCATAGCCTAGAGAGAGTCTGCAGTGTAACATGCGTTACAAGTTCAGTGCCCGATTGTGCCTTGCTACTGTGTGTGTGTGTGTGTGTGTGTGTGTGTGTGTGTGTGTGCGTGGTGTTCCCATATTTGGCCTACAGTGCAAAGCTGACCAAATACGAAAACGCGGACTACGTGCAGGTCCCTCGACAGCAGAGTGGGAATTGTTGAAGTGTCTAGCAGCAGCTAGTGGTGGCAGTGAGAAGTGTTTTGAGGGGATACACCCTTGTAGTAGCTCGAATAAGGCTGCTTCCCCTCTCGATCTGGTCAAACCCGCAGTCGGGAACCTCATCTGCTGGCGTGCCGCGGGGCCAGTTCCTGACAATACCTACCTGTTGTGTTGAGTGCATCCACCTCATCACTGCATATACCTACTTGTTGTGTTCAGTGCACCCACCTCATCACTGCATATACCTACCTACCTGTTGTGTTGAGTGCATCCACCTCATCACTGCATATACCTACCTGTTGTGTTGAGTGCATCCACCTCATTACTGCATATACCTACTTGTTGTGTTCAGTGCACCCACCTACCTACGTGAGTGCACGCAGTGTGATATACACCTACCTACGTGAGTGCACGCAGTGTGATATACCACTCTGTGCATACCTGTTAACTGCACCTGTGTGACTGCACATTGTATTAGTCAAGTCAGTGCATACCTTTCACTTCATCCCCCCCCCCTCCCCCGATATGGACAAAATGGACAAAACAGGTCTCTACCTGTTTTGAAGAGGTAGAGGCAGACCCAGAGGATGGCCACCAGGCAGGTCTGTGCAAGGTCGTGTTGATGTGATTTCATGCGGCCCTGGCCCGCATCTTCAGCCGCTTTCACCCTTGCTCCTTCACAGCCACCCTCCTCCACTCCGCCTCTGCCCTTGAGTGGTTCCTGCTCCTCTGCCCACAGCAGCCAGGTGTCCGTAAAGGAAATCTTTTTTTTTTTTTCTTTTTTTTTTTTTTTCTTGATTAGCTCAGAGCCTAGCCACAGTTTATGAAGGCCCAACCATATTGATAGGCTTCATCACCACGCTCTTGGTGTTGGGCATAAAGTCTCATCATATTTGCTAATCAGAATTTGCCAATCAAATTTAATTATTTTATAAAATTAAATAAAGAAGGGGAGAAAAGAAACAGACCAAAGATGAAGAAAAGTACCACATCCTCCCGCGTACAAGACGCGCCCCCCCTCAGCAACCACGGAAGCAAAACTGTGCACCCCACAGCTCAACATTTATCTACACACTGCCCTATGCTGGACACCACACACACACACGCACACAGACACACGCACAGACACCCGCACAGACACGCGCGCACACAGACACGCGCGCACACAGACACACGCGCACACAGACACACGCGCAGACACACGCACAGACACACGCACAGACACACGCACAGACACACACACAGACACACGCACAGACACACGCACAGACACACGCACAGACACCCGCACAGACACCCGCACAGACACCCGCACAGACACACAGACACATGCACAGACACCCGCACAGACACCCGCACAAACACCCGCACAGACACCCGCACAGACACACAGACACACGCACAGACACACGCACAGACACACGCACAGACACACGCACAGACACACGCACAGACACCCGCACAGACACACAGACACACAGACACACGCACAGTCACACGCACAGACACACGCACAGACACACGCACAGACACACGCACAGACACGTGCGCGCACAAACACACGAACTGACATACGCACGGACACACGCACAGACACACGCACGGGCACACGCACGGGCACACGCACGGGCACACGCACGGGCACACGCACGGACACACGCACGGACACACGCACGGACACACGGACACACACACGCACGGACACACGCACACACGCACGGACACACGCACGGACACACGCACGAACACACGCACAGACACACGCACGGGCACACGCATGGGCACATGCATGGGCACACGCACAGACAACCCGCACGGGCACACGCACGGACACGCGCACAGGCACGGACACACGCACAGACACACCATACACACACACCACACTACTAGCACTCGTTCCAGTTGGGGGGCTGTCCCACACTCCCAGTTGTCCCACCCACTGGAGAACACGGTGAATAGAAAAGAAATCACCAAGAGAAAAGTGTAAAAGTGTAAAGAATAGCTACTTAACATTACCCTTAAAATAGTATGGCTAGAATTTGAATTTCTCAGAACAAAAATTATACAGCTTTATCCATCTGTTTTGTTCATTGGTAACAGTCATTGGGGCCTCGGGGGGATGTGAGTACTCTATCTCTGAGAGCTCATTAAATCTAGTGAGCCAACTTGATATTGTAGGGATAATGTGGGTACCCCAGTGTTCAATAATTAGTTTCTTGCCGATCAAGGTTGAAAACATTAAGAGGTCCATAGATAATTCAGTAGTGGTTTGCAGGCCCTGACCAAAGATTGCCTCTATTTTATTGATACGGAGGTCTAGGTCTGTGTTTACTCTTAAAAAACCTCAACCTTTTTCCAAAATTTCTGGATTGAGGGGCAGGACCACCAAATGTGGGAATAATGTAATACTGGATAAGAACATCTCCAGCAAATAGATGGAACAGAACTGTATAATTTATTAAGGGCATCCGGAGTAGAATACCAGCGCATGATTACTTTATATTGCATTAATTGAAGTACTGTATTTTTAGGCATCCAAACATTCTCTATAAAGCTCGACCAGCGTTTATTGTCCAGATTAATTTGCAGTTCACCTTCCCACCTCTCCCTAATTCTGTCCCGTGAAGTGCCCGTGAAGTGCAGCAACGACCCATACAGAAGTGACAAGCTCCCTGGGGGTTTAGTCCTAGCCAGAAACCATTTTTCAAAATTAGAAACTTCCGTCCTAATAGGGCCTAAAGACCTGATTTCTTTGAGTATATAGCTTGATATTTGGTAATATTTAAAAAATGGAAAATGTGGAGGCGGGCTGGCTAGACCAAACCTTCCCAGGAAATCCCAGAATCTAGTATCTTGTTCTAAACCGGTTCCATTAAGCCAAGTCCTGTCCGTCCCTGGGGTAAAGCCAGGGTTATTAACTATAGATAATAGGGGGCATGGTCCTGGGAGTGTTTTAATCAAATATTTAAAAGTAGTCAGAGTTGGGCCTATTAATGGTTGAGTACAACCTCTAGACAACCTGTTCAGTACCTGTAGATTGCATGACAGGGCAAAATGTTCGTTCAGATATTCTAGCTCCAGATCTGTCCAAAAGCTATGATCTTTGCCTTTCCTCCAGTCTAGTAATCTACCCAAGTGGACTGCTTGGTAATACTTATAAATATCCGGTATAGCCAGCCCTCCTCCTTCCCTCTTCTGAATAAGGTGTCTATGTGAGATTCTACTTTTTTTGCCCCTCCATATAAATCTCTGCAGCACAGCCTGTCCACCTCGAAACCAGGATCTTGGGACAAAAATAGGAAGACACTGGAACACAAAGAGTAATCTAGGGAGGATCATCATTTTGATGATAGATATCCTGCCCAAGACATTGAAGTAGGGTCTGTCCCACCCGTCCAGCAATTTTTTACAGTCGGGTAGAAGCCTGTCATAGTTGGCCCCAAATAAGTCACTCTCACTTGAGCATAATTTTATCCCCAAGTAATCTATTTAAATGGTACTATGGATTGAATAGTGTGTCTAGAGAGGGGTGAACAGCCCAGGTCCAGAATAGTGGTTTTCTTTATATTAACTTTAAAATTCGAACAGTGACTGAAGGATTCTAATAATTGAACTGCCCTTGGTATTGATGTGGCCGGTTCTAAAACAGTCAGCAGTAAATCATCTGCGTAAGCAAGTATTTTGATTTCATTCTGGCAGGTCTTTAAACCTGTTATCAAATGGTCTCTCTGTACAGCCTGAATAAGGGGTTCTAATGCTAAATTAAAGAGGTAGGGTGAAAGGGGACAGCCCTGTCTGACTCCATTGCAAACTGGAAAGTCAGAAAAGACAGCCCCATTAACTTTAATTGCTGAACTTTGATTTGCATAGAGCTTTTTAATTCGATTGCAAAAGGAGTTTCCTACTTTAACTGTATGTAAGACTTTATATAGATAGTGCCTATTAAGTCTATCGAAAGCTTTTTCAGCATCTATCGCCACCATTGCCGCCTCAACTCCACGTCCACGGACCTTATTACAGAAACCAACAGCAGTGTACACGTTTTCATACAGTTGTTTTTTATTACGGAAACCACACTGTTGTTCCCCCAATAATATATCGTACACTTTAAGGAGTCTATTTGCAAGAATTTTTGAGTATATTTTAACATCTATATTTATTATAGAGATAGGTCTAAATTTGCTGCAATCAAGGTTTTCCTTTCCTTCTTTAGGAATCACTGTTAGTACCGCTTTATTTGATAGATCCGAGAACGTGGTTGGTGAGTCAACCTCATTTACTAGAGCACAGAATGGTGTCGCCAATTCCTTACAGAATGTTTGATAGAATTCTGCTATAAAACCATCTGGACCTGGGCTTTTCCCCCTCCCCAGAGCCTGAACCGCAAGAATGAATTCCTCCTCAATAATCGGGGTATTTAGGGACTCTTGTATTTAAGAACTGACCAAGGGAGGTGAATACTGAGATAATAAGTTCAGTTTGTTCTATAGATTGCAAGTTGTATAGTTTGGAAAAATAGTTAGTAAAACCTATACCTATTTCCTCAGTGCTATTTAATATAGTCCCATTGGGGCCTATTATTTTTTCAATAAAGGTTTCTGATTTTTGCTTTTGAAGCAGGCCTGCGAGAACTTTCCCGGGTGTATTACGGCCGAGTACTAAAACTTTTTTTTATCGTTTCTAAGCTGTTTTATTATTTTTTCGTTTAGTATTTTATTAATCTGAGTTCTGATAGTTTGCAGTTTCTTAGATATTTCGGTTGTGATTTTTTTTTTATTCAAAGACTCCAACTGACCTAATTTGGCTAACAGGTCCTCCAGTTTCTTTTTTTTTTTCTCTATTCCTCCTGATGCCATATTTTATGAGGACACCGCGAATCACACACTTCATTGTATCCCAGAGGGTCTGCTCTGAAACATCAGGAGACCTATTCAACAAGTAGAAATCACTAAGACTAGTTTTTATTTCGGTGATCATGTCAGGTATTGAAAGTAGTCCCAGATCTAACCTCCATTCTCTTCTTGTAACCTGTTCCTTTTTCCATGTCAAGGACATAAGGATTGGGGCGTGGTCTGATAGTGTAAAATTGCCAAACTTAATCTCCGTAATATTTTGTATCAAATCCTGAGGAACCACAAAAAGGTCAATACGAGTGTATGTCTGATGTCTTGGAGAAAAAAAGGAATAATCTCTTTTATTTGAATTAAAAACTCTCCATGCATCAAGTAACTTTTCTGCATGTAGAGATTTTTTAATCTTCTGAATACTACGGAGTGATATGCTTGACTTCCCTCGAGAGTTGTCCAAAATAGGGTCTAACGTCATATTAAAATCACCTGCTATAATGATTTTTCCTTTAGCTATTAAATTTACTTTCTCAAGGAAATTTAAGATAGTTTTAGTTTGACCAGTATTGGGTGCGTATAGATTAGCTAAGGTGATTAATTTCCCATAAACTTTACCTACTAATATTAATATGCGGCCTTCCTCATCTGAATAGGAGTTTTCTACAGTAAATTGAGTTTTGGAGCCAACTACAACGGCCACCCCCCCTTTCTTACTCTTGTTAGAGTTAACATACCAGTCAAATTTTTTATTAGTGCATACTGGTTTAAAGTCTTTTTTAAAGTGTGTCTCTTGGATAAAGGCAATGTCGGTTTTATTTCTGGATAAGAATTCTAAGATTCGACCTCTTTTAACCCCTGAGTTTGCCCCTTTGACATTATAAGATACTAATTTTAATTCTTCCATAATGATATAATAATTGTTGATTGATCCAGCCATAACTCTTAAAAGGGGTAGAAATACTCCTAGTGTGTAAAGAATTAAAATTCATTTTATTTTCCTCTATCTTAAGGACAGAAAACATGAAAAATAAGACAAAAAGTGAAAGGAGATGTCCAGAAGAAATAAAGAAAGGTAAAAAGGAAGAAGGAAGTAAAGAGCATGAGCTACGTCCAAAATTGTAGACTGAGAGATGGTTCCTATTCCGGCCCAATCTCAGCCCATGGTTAGGTACCAGGAGAACTTTGACCACCTGGCGGTATGTTGGATACCTAACTGGTGTCATTTCGACACCTTGTTTCGCCTAATCTTGTACAGTCAGGCAAAACAGATGGAAAGGAATAATTACTGACGTCAATGCCCAGGGCAGCGAGATTTTACCAAATCTTAACTGTAAGGCTCCAACTGGCTAATCAGTCTTGTGGCTAGGTGGAGATGGGTTGGGCTCCCAGCCTGGAATTTCTATAATGGGTAGGTCTAAACTCGATAGATAGGGACAAATCGGATCACCATCTTTAAGAATTATGGTTCGACCATCTGAGCTCACATTTAATGAAAACGGGTAACCCCATCGGTATTTCAGTCCTTTCTCAGTTAAGAGCCTTAAAATAGGTTTAAGCATTCTGCGTCTTGCTATAGTGTAGGCTGAGATATCATTAAATAGTTCTACTTTGTGGTCTTTGAAGGATATAGTCTCCAGCTGCCTGGCCTTGTGTAGAATTTTTTCTTTAAGTTGGAACGAATGCACCCTGCACAAAATATCAGTGCTAGAGCTTGATCCATTAGAACGTGGTTTACCTATCTTGTGGGCTCTGTCGATTTCTATTGTGCCCGGTGATTCCTCCTGTAAAATATTGCGGAATAGTTCCTCAGTAACCATGGGGATCTCATTTGGTCGCAGAGTTGAGGGTAAACCTTTGATTTTAATGTTGTTTCGACGGGAACGGTTCTCAAGATCATCAATCTTGGTATTAAGTTCCTTTATTTGAGATTTTGGAGATTCCAGGGAGTTCATCATTGATAAGTGAACCGTACTAGAGTCACCTATGGTTTGTTCAACCTTGTCTAACCTTTCTGTCAATTCAATAACAGTTTTTTTCAGAGGGCCTAGTTCATTAACGATCGTGGTTCGGACCGAATTCTGGAGCTCATCTGCCAGGCTTAATTTCAGACTAGCAGCAAAGCTATCAAAAAGGTTTTTCATTGTGGCCACTGAAATAGGTGTTTCTGCTGGAGTAGCCTGTAGTCCAGATGAAGGACCCTCATCTTCTGCCAGAGCACCAGAAGGGATTGAGGTTTTGAACCGGGGAGAGTCACATAGTGCTGCAATCAATCTTTTGTGGTTTGCTACCTCACTAGGAGTTATCAGGCCAACCTTAAGGCCATCATTTACTAATTCATTAGCCAAAGATTGGCTACTGGAACTAGGGGAACTCATGCCTGAGACCTCTGATTTTGCAGAAAACCCTTGGATATTGGTTTGAAAGCCATAGCCTGATAAACCTTTACTATTGTTCTTGTTTTTAGTCTTGCTTGAGGCTTCCATTTTTTTTTCCTCGTCTTTTCCCCTGGTTGCTAGTCAGGGTGTTTCGGAACGGATAGTAGAAAATAGTGTATGTTGGCACGGTTCAGTTCCGTTTATGGCTCCACAAATTTAAATCAGCCCCACCAATAGGGAAGCACTGTAATACAGTTAGTGTTGTTTGACACGGTCAGAATATTTGACCTGTTTAGTGTTACAGAGCAGCGCAAAGGTATGGATCTGCAGCGAAAATAAATCCAGCTTTGGAAGGGATGTTTCAGTAAGCCAAGGTAAGGGACAATTCAGGGACAATTCAGTCCAATACTGTGCGACACAGTACCGTTTAGTAGTATTTAGCACTGTTAGTGCAGTTTATTGAGCGATTCACAACAAGGTTTAGTAAAGTCAATTACATTCCAGAAGAAGGAGGTGTTAAAAAAAGGGGAAATACAACCCAGACTATTAAGGATTAGTGCACTACTTCAAACACTGGAAGTGGTTAAAGAGACTCCGTAACAAAAATTGCATCCTGTTTTTTATCATCCTACAAGTTCCAAAAGCTATTCTAATGTGTTCTGGCTTACTGCAGCACTTTCTGCTATCACAGTCTCTGTAATAAATCAACTTATCTCTCTCTTGTCAGACTTGTCAGCCTGTGTCTGGAAGGCTGCCAAGTTCTTCAGTGTTGTGGTTCTGCTATGAACTCCCCCTTCCAGGCCCCTCTCTGCACACTGCCTGTGTGTTATTTAGATTAGAGCAGCTTCTCTCTTCTCTTTTATCTTTTACAAGCTGGATAAATCGTCCTCTGAGCTGGCTGGGCTTTCACATAGTGAGGAATTACAGACAAGGGCAAAGCTGTTTGCAGGAAGAAAAGAGCAGCCTGAAACTTCAGTGCATGAGAGATGCAGAGGGAAAAAAACACACAAATGATCTCTTGAGATTCAAAAGGAAGGCTGTATACAGCCTGCTTGTGTATGGATGTATTTTCTATGTGTGGACATGCTGTACATCAACCTACTTCCTGTTTTGGTGGCCATTTTGTTTGTTTATAAACAAACTTTTTAAAACTGTTTTTAACCACTTTTAATGCGGCGGGGAGCGGCGAAATTGTGACAGAGGGTAATAGGAGATGTCCCCTAACGCACTTGTATGTTTACTTTTGTGTGATTTTAACAATACAGATTCTCTTTAAGATCAGTAGTGCTTACAAAAAAAAAAAAAAGGGAATCTTTGAGCGGAAGAAGCCAATTTCTGCCAGTCACCCCTTTGCCCGGCGTCTGACAGCTGGCATGTTGGAACTGTTAGCTCGCAAGCCAGGGCTGGTGTAGGAGGGGGCGCACAATTCATTCAGCTGTCATTCCTAATTGTGTATGAAACAGAAAGAAATAAGAAAAGGGGATACATAGCAGTGACTGCAAGCCAGATAACTAGAGATTAAGGTGTTGGTGGGGATGGGGGCCCTGTGGCCCTCTTAGTCTAATAGCAATCAGTGAGTGATGGCTGGGGTGGGAGGGATGGAGGGGCGCACTTTGGTGTCTCAGCCTTGGGTGCTGGAGGACCTTGTCCCTGCTCTGTCGCCAGCTGTTACCATACAAGCTGGTGGACTCTGAGGCCTTCCATAAATTTGTGGCCATTGGGACACCGCAGTGGAAGATGCCAGGCCGCAATTATTTCCCTAAAAAGGCGATACCCAAACTGTTCTGTGAAGTTGAGAGGAAAGTGGTGTCATCTCTGGCACACAGCGTTGGGTCAAGGGTCCATCTGACCACGGATGCCTGGTCTGCCAAGCACGGTCAGGGCAGGTACATTACGTACACAGCCCATTGGGTCAACCTGGTGACCGCTGACAATCAGGGAGTACGTGGCTGTGCAGCGGACCAACTTGTGACACCTCCACTGCTTGCAGGCAGGTCTCCTGCCACCTCCTCTCCGCCTGCTACATCCTCTTTGCTGTCAGCATCCTCCTCCACCTCAGCTGGTGCTGCAATCTCCTCTCCAGCTACACAGCCCCATCTCCCCAGGGCCTATGCTGCATTCCAGGTAAGACAGTGTCACGCCATCTTAGATATGTCTTGCCTCAAAGCGGAGAGTCACACTGGAGCAGCTCTCCTGGCTGCTCTTAACAAACAGGTGGATCAGTGGCTGACCCCGCACCAGCTGGAGATCGGCAACGTGGTGTGTGACAACGGCAGCAATCTCCTTTCCGTTGAATGTGGGAAAGATGACACATGTACCCTGCATGGCACATGTGCTGAATCTAGTCATTCAAAGATTTGTGTTAAAGTACCCAGGCTTAGAGGACATCCTGAAGCAGGCCAGGAAGTTGTGTGGGCATTTCAGGCGGTCTTACATGGCCATGGCACGGTTTGCGGACATTCAGCGGAGAAACAACTTGCCGGTGAGACGCTTAATATGTGATAGCCCGACTCACTGGAATTCGACCCTGGTCATGTTCTCTCGCCTGCTAGAACAGGCGAAAGCCGTCACCCAGTACCTGTACAGTTACAGTAAAAGGACACAATCTGGGGAGATGGGGATGTTGTGGCCCAACAACTGGACACTGATGCAAAATGCATGCAGGCTCATGCGGCCGTTTGAGGAGGTGACCAACCTGGTGAGTCGCAGTGAAGGCACCATCAGCGACTTGATCCCATACGCTTACTTCCTGGAGCATGCCATGCGTAGAGTGGTGGATCAAGCTGTGGAGGAGCATGAAGAGGAACAGTTATGGCAGGAACAGTTGTGGGAGGAATTTTCATCAGAACCAGATGTTTCCTCAACACCTGTGGCAGCACAGAGGGGGAAGAAGGAGGAAGAGTCGTGTGGGGAAGAGGAGTCAGACTTGGATAATGAGGAAAGTGTTTCTTTGGAGGAGGAGGAGGCGACAGCAGAATAACTACTGCAGCAGGCATTGCAGGGGGCTTGTGCTGCTCATCGTTCCCGTGGTATTGTTCGTGGCTGGGGGGAAGAGGAGGATTTACCTGACATCACTGAGGAAGAGCAAGAGGAGATGGATAGTACGTCTAGATTCAACTTTGTGCAAATGGCGTCTTTCATGCTGTCCAGCCTGTTGAGGGACCCCTGTATAAAAAAAAACTCAAGGGGAATGACCTGTACTGGGTGGCAACGCTACTAGACCCTCGGTATAGGCACAAAGTGGTGGACATGTTACCAACTCACCTGAAGGCAGAAAGGATGCAGCACATGCAGAACAAACTGGAAAGTATGCTTTGCAGTGCGTTTAAGGGTGATGTCACAGCACAACGGAATCAAGGTACCACTGCCAGTAATCCTTCTCCCATGTCCACGCAGGCAAGGACAGGATGATCTAGTAATCTCATGGTGATGTTGGACATGCAGACATTCTTTAGTCCATCACCTCGCCTTAGCCCTTCCGGATCCACCCTCCACCAATGCCTGGACCGCCAGGTAGCTGACTACCTGGCCTTAAGTGTGGATGTAGACACTGTGAGCAGTGATGAACCCTTGGACTACTGGGTGCGCAGGCTTGACCTGTGGCCAGAGCTGTACCAATTTGCCATCCAACTTATGTCTTGCCCTGCCTCAAGCGTCCTGTCAGAAAGGACCTTCAGCGCAGCTGGAGGCATTGTCACTGAGAAGAGAAGTCGCCTAAGTCACAAAAGTATTCAGTACCTAACCTTTATCAAAGTAAATGAGGCATAGATCCCGGAGGGCTACTGCCCGCCCCAAGACTAAGTCAGTCCCCACACACAGCATCTCTGCCTGCACGCCGTGTGACCGCCTGTCCCAAGACTATGTTGCTCCCCACACAGCATCTCTGCCCGCAGGCCACTTGACTGCCTTCTCCGCCACCACCAGCAGGGTCCAGGACACCAGGTGGATTCCTGAATTTCGCAATAATCATTTTTCGGGTGCGTGTACATGCCTGCCTAATTTTTCTGGCTGCACTACAACTGCAAGCCTGCAACAACAAAACAAAAGGCATGTACATGTGCCCATTCCCCTTTGTGATCATTACCTTGCCGTGGTGAAGGGGCTTGCGTATCACAATGAAGCAATGACCGCCGGCTATATGAGTGTCTCGGGGGGTGGCACACCAGACAGAGATAATAAGGTCGTTGCTTCATTGTGGACAGACCAAATTTGATCAGCTGGACAGTAACATCATATTTTAATACAGGGTTAAGGCTGAAAAAACAATAAAGAAACCTAGACTGCAGTGAGAGCGTCCCCTGGTTTAAAACCCAAATACAGTACTATTTCATAGAAAGCAGTTCAGAACAGTTTCCTCATTTAAACCATGTGGATGCAGTGTATCCAACTTATGTATCCAGAATAGCTCTTTTTGTAGTAGTTTCTTTTCGAAGTCACCACCACGGGGATTGGGTTTCACAATTTCCATAATTTGGAATCTTAGTTGAGAAACATTATTTAGTGCCTCTAAAAAATGCCTTGCTAGGGGAGATTTAAGGTCATGACGCCTAATGTCACTATGATGTTCGCTTATCCTGCGTCTGATTTCCCTAGTGGTCTGGCCCACATAAGCCAGACCACAGGGAAAGGTTATCATATAAATGACACCCTTCGAGGAACAATTGGCAAAATTCTTAAAGGGGATCAGGACACCACTACGCGGATGAGCAAATGAGTCACCTCGTGTAACAGAATTACATTGTGCTCAATGACCACAGGGAAACATCCCCTGTGGTCTCTCAGTATTGGTAAGCCAGTTACCTGCCGGTCTTAGTTGTGAAGTGCATTGCGCATGCACGAGGGTTTCACGGATGTTTCTTGATCTGCGATAGGCACAGATAGGTTGTTCCCCAAAGGTGTCTTTCAGGGTTGGGTCACTGCTCAGGACATGCCAATGTTCATGAACGACTCTGGCTGCCTGTTGGGACAAAGAGGGCAAAGTAAGGACCATAGGGATGCGAGAGGAATTGTCCTTAGGTTGAAAGGAGAGTAAATCTCTCCTATTCAATCTGGATGCACGATCAAGGGCATTCCTTAATGTGTCGTCGCTGTACCCCCGGTTTTTGAAATTTTCATACATTTTACCCGCTTCCCTAAAGAATACATCATCATCTGAGGAAATACGGCGAATCCGTACAAACTGGCTGTATGGTAGCCCTTTCTTTAATCTTATGGGGTGGAAGCTATCAGCTGATAAATACGTGTTGCGGTCAGTAGGCTTCCTGAAGGGGCTGGTGTGAAAGGTACAGTCCTTGAAACTCACCATAACATCCAAGAAATGGATTGCTGATGGGTCATATTTAAGGGTGAAATTGATGGTGGGCACTGCACTATCCAGGTCTTGCTTGAATCTCAACAGATTACTCTCAGTCCCTTGCCAGATAAAGAAGATATCATCAATATAACGAAGATATATAATAGAACCTGTGAAAGGTAAAGTGGATGTGAGTATACAAATCGCTTCTCAAAGTTGTTCATGAACAAATTAGCATACCCTGGGGCCATATTACTGCCCATAGCAGTGCCCTGGTGCTGTAAATAGAATTTGCCCTCAAAAGAAAAATAGTTCTTTGTCAACACGATCCGCAATAAGTCTAGCAGAAATAGCAGCATAGATAGTTGAAAAGTCATTGTACCGAGAACCAGGGATGATCGGATGTGCCTCATCCACGAATTCGGCAATCCGCGTGGTTGCAAAAAAAAATCTGCATTCGGCCCCGCCGCATGCGGATTTTCGTCCGCGTCCACGCAACCACGCGGATTTTTTCCCGTGAATGGCGTAATCACGCGTGGATTCACGCCCGGAGGCGGATTTTCTTTTAACGTTAATACAAAGCCCCCATACATGCTACAGTCCCCCAAATAGCATGGATTATCGAGGTGATAAGGGGCAACATAACTTTAACATAAAAAATTCCCCAAATTTTTTTTTTTCTAGAGAAAATGAATTTTAAAGTGAAATCAACACTTTAAATGGGGCTATTAATTGGTAATAAGTGGTTTTAAAAAGGGATATACGCGTTAAGCAGTCAAAGAGGTGAAGGCGAGTTCCAATGGCACTTGGCGGCGAAGGTACCGCTGGAGGAGGATGAGTGATTGACGGCAAAAAGGCTCCAGAGAGGTTTTTGTAAATTTTTTTTTTTGTTTTTTTTTGCAGCAATTAGCAATGACATCGCAGCAGAGTTGTCAGTGGACACGGGCAGTGTGAACGCAGAGTGCAGTGGTGGTAGCGACTGAGTCAGGAGAAGGACTATGCGGGCGGTCAGTTCAGCAGCACAGAAGGACGGTCAGTTCAGCAGCAGCAGCACAGTAGTAGTAGCACAGCGTCATAGTGATGGCCAAAAAATTAAATGCACCCGGCGACCCGGGCAGTGTGAACGCAGAGTGTAGTAGCGACTGAGTCAGGAGGACAAAGCGGGCGGTCAGTTCAGCAGCAGCAGCACAGTAGTAGTAGCACAGCGTCATAGTGCTTGCCAAAAAATTAAATGCACCCGGCGACCCGGGCAGTGTGAACTGAGTCAGGAGAAGGACTATGCGGGCGGTCAGTTCAGCAGCACAGAAGGACCACGGCAACATACTGGTGGTAGTAGTAGCAGCACAGCGTCATAGTGCTGGCCAAAAAATTAAATGCACCCGGTGACCCGGGCAGTGTGAACGCAGAGTGTAGTAGCGACTGAGTCAGGAGGACAAAGCGGGCGGTCAGTTCAGCAGCAGCAGCACAGTAGTAGTAGCACAGCGTCATAGTGATGGCCAAAAAATTAAATGCACCCGGCGACCCGGGCAGTGTGAACGCAGAGTGTAGTAGCGACTGAGTCAGGAGGACAAAGCGGGCGGTCAGTTCAGCAGCAGCAGCACAGTAGTAGTAGCACAGCGTCATAGTGCTTGCCAAAAAATTAAATGCACCCGGCGACCCGGGCAGTGTGAACGCAGAGTGTAGTAGCGACTGAGTCAGGAGGACAAAGCGGGCGGTCAGTTCAGCAGCAGCAGCACAGTAGTAGTAGCACAGCGTCATAGTGCTGGCCAGAAAATTAAATGCACCCGGTGACCCGGGCAGTGTGAACGCAGAGTGTAGTAGCGACTGAGTCAGGAGGACAAAGCGGGCGGTCAGTTCAGCAGCAGCAGCACAGTAGTAGTAGCACAGCGTCATAGTGCTGGCCAAAAAATTAAATGCACCCGGTGGCCCGGGCAGTGTGAACGCAGAGTGTAGTAGCGACTGAGTCAGGAGGACAAAGCGGGCGGTCAGTTCAGCAGCAGCAGCACAGTAGTAGTAGCACAGCGTCATAGTGCTGGCCAAAAAATTAAATGCACCCGGTGACCCGGGCAGTGTGAACGCAGAGTGTAGTAGCGACTGAGTCAGGAGGACAAAGCGGACGGTCAGTTCAGCAGCTCAGAAGGAGGACCATGACAACTTACTGGTAGTAGTACCATAACACCAAAAAATTAACCAAGGTAGGCACTAGGCAGGTAGTAAATGTCTTTATAAAGGCAGGCATAGTTAACAACAGCACATGCAGCAGCCACTTCATGTCCCCCTGTGTCCGACAATAGGGGCCAGGAACTCACCTTCCACCCAAGCCTGGTTGATTTTCAGGAAGGTGAGTTTGTCCACAGAGGCGTGGGAGAGCCGAGAGCGCTTCTCTGTGACCACGCCACCGGCCGCACTAAAGCATCTCTCTGAGAGGACACTGGAAGGAGGGCAGGATAGGAGTTCCAGGGCGTACTTGGAAAGCTCGCTCCAGATGTCCAGTCTCTTGACCCAGTACTCCAAGGGGTCCACGGGGCTGTCGGTGTCATTGAGCCCGCTGGATGACCCCATATAGTCAGACACCATGGTGGTCAGTCGTTGCTTGTGCTGGTTGGTGGTGGATGCTGTGGCGGGCACCTCTGTTCTGGGCTGCTGCACTGCATACAGGCTCTTGCTTAGGCTCTTCAGGTCTCCGGGGCGCCAGTTGCTGCTGCTGCTGCTGGTGGTTGTTGTTGTGCTGCTAGTGGCAATGGCAGGCACCTCTTGCTGGCTTGGCAGAGCAGTTACAGTGGCTGTGGAAGGCTGGGGGAATGCTTCCAGTAGTCTGCGCACAAGGGCCTCCTTCAACTCCCTTGTGCGTTGCTCGGTGGTGGATGGCGTCATTAAGTCTCCCAGCTTTCCCTTCAGACGGGGATCAAGCATCAAGGTAATCCAGATGTCCTCCCTTGAACGCATCTGGATCACCCGGGGGTCCTTGCGAAGGCAGCGCAACATGTGCACAGCCATGGGAAACAAGTGGGCCCTGCCAACAAGATCTTCCTCGTCCTCGCCATTGTCCCATAACGCATGCCTGTCCTCTTCCTGTGCCATGTCATTGTCCTCCTCAAACCGCCATCCACGTATAACGCCTGCTGCACTCTGCTCCTCCTCCTCCTCCTCCTCATTCAGGTTAGGGACCTCCAACTCTTCCACTACCTGCTGTGAGCCCTCCTCTGAGCTGGACTGTGCTGCCATCTGCTCCTGTTCTTCCAACTGCCTCAGGGCTTCATCCCCACGCTCAATTAAATTGTCCATTGCCTGCTCCAGTAGACAAACCAAGGGCACCCACTGGCACACAGAGGCCCGCTCCTCACTGACCATCTTGGTTGCCTCCAGGAAGGGACTCAGCACCAGGCATACTTGCTGCATCAGTGTCCACTGAGTGGCAGTAATCATGGGGACTTGCTGGTTGCTGGGGACACTTGGGTCTAGCATGTAGGCCCTAAGAGCCAGCCTGTGCTGACACAGCCGCTCCAACATGGCCAGAGTCGAATTCCAGCGAACTGGCATGTCGATGATCAGCCGGTGTTGTGGCCTTCCATACTGCTGCTGTAAGGTGGACAAGAGTGCAGAGGCAGTGGCTGACCGGCGGAAAAAGCGTACCACCGCCCGGGCATCCTGCAGCAGCTCGCTCATACCCTGGTAGGTGCGCAAGAAGTGCTGCACCACAAGATTGAGCACGTGGGCCAAGCAGGGGATGTGCTGGAGGTTTCCCTGCTGCACTGCTGCCACCAGGTTGGCCCCTTTATCGGCTGCCACATACCCCACTTCCAGGCCTCTGGGGGTCAGCCACCTCTGCTCCTGCTTCCTGAGGGCGGCCAGGACGTTGGTGGCCGTAAGCCTCTCCTTCCCCAGGGTCACCAATTTTAAAAGGGCTTGGCAGTGCCGAGGCTTGGCGCTGCTGCTGACGAGGCGGGCTTGCTTTCCGGGTGCTGAGGGAGTGTCGTGACAGGACCCTTCTGCATCCCCCCTGATCCCGCGTGGTGGCACCACTAGCTGGGCTGATGCGCTCTTGTCCTCCCTCCCTTCCATCAGTGTCACCCAGTGGGCTGAAAAGGACAGGTAGCGACCTGTCCCAAATCTGCTACTCCACGAGTCCATGGTCACGTGGACCCGCTTGCCCACAGAGTAGTCCAGGGAACGGGCCACGTTTTCCACCGCAAACTTGTGGAGTGCTGGGATCGCGCTCCTGCTGAAATAGTGGCGACTGGGGATTTGCCACTCGGGGATGCCAAATTGGAGCAGCGTCCGCATAGCGCTCCCCTCCTGCACCAGGGAGTAGGGAAGCAGCTGTGATGCCATGGCCCGGGCCAGCAAGCCATTTAGTTTGCGGATCCGCCTGTGGCTTGGAGGCAGAGGCTTGGTCAGACCCTGAAAGGTGTCGCTCAGCAGGGTCTGACGACGCTGGGATGCAGGGGAGACAGAGGAGAGAGACGAACACTGGCTGCCAGCCTCAATGTCTGTGTCCTGAGTAGCCGAGGTGGAAGAGCGCTTGCGTGCTACTACTGCTGCTGCTGTGGGGGATTCACGACCCTGAGGGAGGGATGATGCTGCTGCGCTGGTGGGCCGTCTGCTCTCAGGAACCCCTGCCAGCAGTGCCTGCTTCCTCTTAAACTCCGCATACTTGCGGCAGTGGCGGCTTCTCAGGTGGCCCTGGAAGGATGAGGTACCCATCTTGCTCAGACTTTTCCCACGGCTCAATCTTTTGCTGCATAACCTGCACACAGCATACCTTTTGTCATCAGTACATTCCTCAAAGCAATCCCACACTGGTGACTTTAATTTACTGCGGCCCCCACTAGCAGAGGGTGCAGCGGAACAATGTGTGGTAGTAGTTGCCGGGGGTTGCATGGTGGTGGTGCCGGCTGAAGCAGTGTCCTGTCTACTTCCTCCACGCCCACTGCTGCCGATGCCCCTGCCCCTGCTTGACATATGGCGATATCCTTGCCTAGGCCGAGGTGACTCGTCATCCTGCTCTGCCTCTGACCATTCTTCCACGGACTCAGCAGGCTGCACATAGTTAGGGTCCACAACGTCGTCATCAACAGCAGCATCTTCATAATCCAGCTCTTCCTCTGACTCCTCTGCCTCCTCTTCTGTCCCTACATCCCCAGACACAGACCCCTCTTCTTCATCATCAGAACTCAACAACGCTTGTGATTGTGGCCCGATCTCAATCTCTGCCACATCAGTCCCCAGTAAGTCCTGAGCTTCTTGCATCAGCAGGTTCCCAGAAGCCGGACTGAGGGACAGAACGCTGTCATCCTGGGAGGGCTGCTGACCAGTGGGTGCTGGGGTGGATGTCACAACAAGCGTGGGACGTTGGCTGCTGCTGCTGCTTGGAGTGGTGCTCACAGTAGAGGTCTGGGAGGAAGTCATGATGTCCATGAGTACGTCAGGTTCCATTTGCTCAACCACCACACGGGGACCAGAAACTTTAAAATATTTGGACAATGGCGTCCGCTGACTCGGCCCAGGCTTTGCTGCCCCCCTTTCTGCTGCATCACGACCACGTACAGCTGGGCGTCCTCTCCCTGGACGTGGAGCAGTCCCAGAAGTGGCTGAGGCAATTGAACTCCCTTTCCTCTCACCCCGCGAAACCCTGCCAGACATGTTGCTAGTAATGAATCACTGGATGCAGTGGGCACAGTACAAGGTCACTGAAGGATGCAGTGGGCACAGTACAAGGTCACTGAAGGATGCAGTGGGCACAGCAGTGGGCACTGGATATACAACTAGGTCACTGAAGGATGCAGTGGGCACAGTACAAGGTCACTGAAGGATGCAGTGGGCACAGCAGTGGGCACTGGATATACAACTAGGTCACTGAAGGATGCAGTGGGCACAGTACAAGGTCACTGAAGGATGCAGTGGGCACAGTACAAGATCACTGAAGGATGCAGTGGTCACAGCAGTGGCCACTGGATATACAACTAGGTCACTGAAGGATGCAGTGGCCACAGTACAAGGTCACTGAAGGATGCAGTGGGCACAGTACAAGGTCACTGAAGGATGCAGTGGGCACAGTAGTGGGCACTGGATATACAACAAGTTCACTGAAGGATGCAGTGGCCACAGTACAAGGTCACTGAAGGATGCAGTGGGCACAGCAGTGGGCACTGGATATACAACTAGGTCACTGAAGGATGCAGTGGGCACACAAGGATGTCACACTGTGTAATGAGATGCTCATATGCCAGTGAGCGAGCGAGCAGTGGGCACTGGGCACGGCACAAGGTCACTGACAGAATGAATGAACAGCGCTGGCAGAGAGTGGCGGCGCCGGCGGTGTGACTGGCTGCCTGCAAATAGTACAAGTGTATAACTGTCACTGGAATATACAAGTGAACACTGCAGCTGCACTAACCTGCCTGCCTGCACTCTACACACAGATAATCCCCACTCCCACTACACTGCAGCACTGAACCTGCCTGCACAGCACTACACACAGTTAAATAATCACTAGACTCCCACACTCCCACTACACTACACTGACTACAACTAACTACAGCAATCACTCACTGACTAGCTAACTGTGTACAGTATAAGAGCAGTGTTAGCAGTGTTTTTAACACAATAAATGCACTTGCTCAAACAACAATGGCCTGGAGATAATCCTCTCAGCACCACAGTCTAGCAAGGACAGAGCTTTTCCATCATGGCCGCCACTTTATATTCAGGAGGGGAGGGCATAGCTCCCCTCCTGTGATTGGTTGCTAGGGCCTGGCTGGGGCACTCTGATTGGCCTGCAATGTGTCACTTCCGCATAGTTTGACGCATTTCCGCAAACCACGACTTCAGCGCCGGGTTTCACGAGCGTGAATGCGGATTTCTGTCCGCATTCACGCGTAGCCGAAGCAGATTTTCGTGGTTGAAAATCTATTCACGGCTTAGCGTGTCCGAGGCGGAATGCGTCAAAATGGTCGTGAATCCACGCGTAAGCGTGATCACGACCTGGCGGTGAGCACCACTGCCGAGAACTTGTTCAATCACCCCATGCCACAATCATGTGGGATAGAGGTGTACAAACTGGACACATCCATGGTACAGAGCAGTATGGGTCTGTTAATTGGGCCCATATCAGCTATTCTTGCCAAAAAAGATGTGGTATCAAGGATAAATGACTGCATACCTGCCACCTTGGGTCTGAAAACTTGATCCAATAAGATTGCAAGTGGTTGGAAAACAGATTCACTGCTTGCCACAATGGGGCATCCAGGTGGATTAGTCAAAGATTTATGAATCTTTGGAAGGATATAAAATAGGGGAGTCAACGGTAAATCAGTCATCAATAAATCTGCTAGACGTTTGCTAATCGTGCTGTCATCTCTTGCAGTGATAATCAGTGAATCTATTTCTCATTTAATCTGAGGCAGGGGATCTTGTTCCAGCCTCAGATAAACGTTGCGATCATTCAGTTGTCATAGAACCTCGCTCTTATAGTCAACAGCCTAAAAAAACCAACAGGTCAGTGTCAAGTTCTGATTGGGAACCTGTATGGCTAGGAACAAAACCAAGACCTTTAGATAATACCTTGTTCTCAGTATCTGTCAGTATCCTAGATGATAAATTAATCACTAGGTTGTCGTTTGGGTCTGGCTCCTGGTTATGCGAAAAGTGCTAGAGGTAGAAGAGCCCTCTCCTGAACTGTTGTCAGAAGCTGGATTGGAGTTGGGGTTTGGTTGGGGCCTTTGGTCTTGGGGAAATCTGTTATAACGTCTATTTTCACGCCACGAGTATACCCTATCTTACTGGTAGTCAATGTTGTCTCGTTAGAATTTTTCCAATTTATTTGTCAAGGTCTGTTGTCTATAGATCTCAATAAGGATACAATGCTGTTCAAAGTATAGTCCAGAATCGTCAGGTTCTAGTAAAGATTGTAATTTCGTTTTTAAAGTAGTGGAGGAGGTTTCCAATTTTACAATCTCGTCCTGTATCCCCTGTACAGTCAAGGCAATTAAGTCGAGGCTACACTTATTAACTATTTTATACCAGTCGTCACAGTGTGTCTTGCTGCTACGGCAAAATGTTGGTCTAATATTTAGGCGCAGACCTCTAGGGATGCGCTTGGCTTTAACCACTTGCCGACCGCACGCTTATACCGTGCGTCGGCAAAGTGGCAGCTGCAGGACCAGCGACGCAGTACTGCGTCGCCGGCTGCAGCCTAATTAACGAGCGATCGCGCGGCTGTAGCCGCGCGATCGCTACGTCACACTCTTCGGCCCCCATGTGACTTCAGCCCGCCGGCCAATCAGCAGCGCCGGCGGGCTGTAAAAATTCAAATCGGCCAATAGAACAGGTATAATACAGTTTGTTTACGTAACAAACTGTATTATACTGCCTGCCTCCCGCTGGTGGTCACACTTAGCGATCGACCACCAGCGAGGAGAGCAGGCACAGTAAGCACACACACACGCACACATTAGGAGCCCCACAGACCCCCCGATCACCCGCAGCACCCATCAGACACCCCCCTGTACCCCCCTGCAGCCCGCAGATCAGACCCAACCAACCCCCATATCACCCATCAATCAATCCCTGTCACCACCTGTCACTCCTATCCATCAGAGCAGACCCCCAACTACCCCTTAGGGGTATCTGATCACCCCCCACACCTCCAGATCTCCCCCCGACCCCCCCCCCCTGTATACTGAACCTATCTATCTCCCCTGCATCTGTCTATCTCCCCAGTGATCAGCTGCCAATCACCTATCAGTCACCTGTCAATCATCCCTTGTCACCACCTGTCACTGCCCCCCATTAGATCAGACCCCCAACTGCCCCTTAGGGGTATCTGATCACCCCCCACCCCTTCAGATCCCCCCCCCCCCTCCCCCCGTATACTGCATCTATCTTCCCTGTAATTGCCCGCTGATCAGCTGTCAATCACCTATCCGTCACCTGTCAATCATCCCTTGTCACCACCTGCCACTGCCCCCCATCAGATCAGACCCCCAACTGCCCATTAGGGGCTTCTGATCACCCACCCACCCTTTCAGATCCCTCCGAGACACCCCCCCCTGATCACATCAGCAGTCCATTGTTTACATCTGTTTTTCCCTGTAAACACCCACTTATCACCCGTCAATAACCCATCTATCACCACCTGTCACTCCTATCCATCAGATTAGACCCCCAACTACCCCTTAGGGGTATCTGATCACCCCCCACCCCTTCCGATCCTCCCCACACCGTCCTAGTTCATTGATTGCGTATATTCTCCCCCCTGCCATTGTGTATCTTATCTCCTCTCTGTAAGGCTTGATTGTGCTTTGTTTGGCTACAATTGTCTCAATTGCACTGTGATTGGCATCGATTGTCGTGTGATTGGCTTCGATTGTCACGTAATTGGGCTTCGATTGTCGCGTGATTGGCTTCAATTGCCCGTAATTGGTTTTGATTGTGCCAATTGCCCACTGATTGGCTGTTTTGCCCTGTGATTAGCATCGATTGTCGTGTGATTGGCTTCAATTGTCACGTAATTGGTTTTTGATTGTCACGTTATTGGATTCAATTGGTCCGTGATTGGCTTTGATTGCGCCGATTGCTGTAATTGTGTTGTAATTGTCTCGTGATTGTTTTTGATTATTTGTGATTGCTCTCTGATCCCCAACCCCCCCCCCCCCCCCCCCCTCACCATCACTATCCTAGTGATCTAAAAACTTTTTTAGTATCACTAGTGGTAACAAACAGTTAGGCCAGTTATCTAAGCAAAAGGGTTGTTAGTGTCAGTTAGTGCTCAGCCCACTGCACCACAGTCACTAATTAGCGTCATCACTGTCGCTAATCAGCATTGGTACTATATAGTATCTGTAAGTGATTATTAGTGATCACAGTCAGATCTATATTAGGGTCTCTAGGATCCACAAAAAAACGCAGTGTTTGCCCGATCAGACCTGATCGTTCGCCTGCACTGCGTTCAGCCCGCCCCACCGCAGTGACAGAAATTTCTTTTTTCTGATCACTGCAAAAAACACTACACAAGCTGTGGCACTGTAAACATCAGTTTTGATTTTTTTTATCTAAACTCAGTGACCACAGCTTTCTACCTCTCAAGTACTCCCTTTCGCTAGGTAGGTGCTCTTTTCCTGGGTAGTCTCAGAGGAATACCTCCTAAATTTAGCAGGCCACCATGGCAAAAAAGAGGTTTTCCAATGAAGACATCTACAGGTACATGGACCAGTCGGATGAGGATGATTGGGTCGACTTATTCGACGAATCTTCGGGTTCAGAGTACGATCCTGTAGACAGCAGTGGCTCTCAGACCGATAGTTCCGATGACGAGGTTGAGGTCCCGGCTAGAGCCAGGCGTACCACACCCCATGTCACTGGACTGCAGGTGGCGGAAGATCAGTCTCAAGGGCAGCAGAGTGGCGCTGATCTGATTTTTCTTGGTGAGGCATGCACCAGCAGCGCAGCATCTCCTGGGCCTATCAACACCAGTACTTCCGCAGAAGACCCTGATGAAGTGGCGGACACCATCCTGGAAGTAGAAACTGGTTCGGTGGTACGTGAATTAAGATCCGATCCGCAGCCACCAAGTAGACGGGCCCGTACTCCCATTGGTTTTCCAGAGGTGCTGGCAAACCCTGATTGGCATTCCCCTGATCCCGCCGCACCCATACTGCCCCCTTTCACCGCCCAGTCTGGAGTCCAGGTGGAGACAGTTGAACTAGGATCGGCCCTAGACTTTTTTGAACTGTTCCTCACCCAGGATCTCCTTGACTTAATTGTGGCTGAGACCAACCTATATGCCACACAATTTATAACCGCCCATCCGAAAAGCTGCCACGCCCAGCCTTTTCGGTGGAAACCACTCCAAGTTTCCGAACTTAAAATTTTTTTGGGCCTTCTCCTCAACATGGGTATTACTAAAAAAAATGTATTGCGCTCTTATTGGTCTACACGCCAAATACATAACATGCCCGTGTTCTCTGCTGCCATGTCCAGGACGCGATTTGAGATCATCCTGCGCTTCCTGCATTTCAATGACAACGACACCTGTCATGAAAGAGACCACCCAGCTTATGACCGGCTCCACAAAATTCGGCCCCTCATAGACCACCTGTCATCCACATTTGCAGATGCTTATACCCCTGAACAGAACATCTGTGTAGATGAGTCCCTCGTACATTTTACCGGGCGCCTTGGCATCAAACAGTACATCCCAAGCAAGCGCGCCCGGTATGGGGTGAAACTGTATAAGCTCTGTGATAGGGCCACAGGCTATACATCTCGTTTTAGGGTCTATGAGGGAAAAGACTCAAAATTGGAGCCGGTCGGATGTCCTGACTACCTGGGGAGCAGTGGAAAGATTGTGTGGGACTTGGTGTCACCCTTGTTCCAGAAGGGGTACCATCTTTATGTGGACAACTTTTACACAAGTGTGGCCCTCTTTCAGCACTTAAAGTTAGAAGGAATCCGATGCTGTGGCACCGTGCGGCCTAGTCGCCGGGGCTTCCCCCAACAGCTCGTTAACACCAGACTTCAACGGGGGGAGAGGGCCGCCTTGTGTACCGATGACTTGCTCTCGGTGAAATGGAAGGACAAGAGGGACGTTTACCTTCTGTCTACCATTCACACAGACACGACAGTACAAATTACACGGGCAACAGAGGTCATTGAAAAGCCCCTCGCCGTCCACAGCTATAATGCCAACATGGGAGGGGTGGACTTCAATGACCAGATGTTAGGGCCCTATTTAATTTCCCGGAAAACCAGACGCTGGTATAAGAAAGTGTCTGTGTATTTAATTCAATTGGCGATGTACAACAGCTTTGTTCTCTACAGTAAGGCTGGGAGAACTGGATCTTTCCTTCAATTCCAGGAAGACATTGTTTCGGCACTCCTCTATCCAGAAGGTGACAGAGCCCAACCCCCAAATGCAACTAGCCGGCTGCATGGAAGGCATTACGCCTACCCGATTCCCAGTACCCCAACTCAACGCAACCCCAGAAAAAGATGTCGTGTCTGCAGCAAGGCTGGAATAAGGCATGACACCCCCGTTTACTGTCCCCGCTGTCCTGACCAGCCTGGCCTATGCCTAGGGGAGTGTTATGAGAGGTACCATGAGAAGGCACACTTTTAGAACCTAGGGAACTACAGACACAGCAGTAGGCACACAAGGGTCTCTCAGTGCTATTTCACACTGGCGCGATGCGTTAGGGCAAATTGCCTAGCAAAAGTCACACTTTGCGGTCCCCCCCTACGCCGGAAGTGCTTGACTTAACGCTAGTGCATGCCTACGTTACTGCGTGGCTTCTGCGGCAATTTGGGTCGGCCCGGAAGTCATGTTAGTCTACGGCGACGCAGTTAATTACTAGGCCGAATGCTACTCTTGTGGTATTCCCTGAAGATCTATTTTGGGCGAGACGGTGCGGCGGGCTCGACCGACCGAATAGGCCAGTATGCAGTGTGAACCCAAACATCAGGTTTTGAGAGATCCAAATACACTGGCCTGCCAGAAACCTCTCCTTTCACTTGGGACAGAATGCATAATGTACTTCGCCACATATCTGTGCGATTTGCACTTTGCACATTGACCAATGGGGGAGGAGAAGTTTATCCTCAGCTCGCAGGTAAAAAAAAACAAACAAAAAAAAAAACAGGTAAGCAAAAAAGTTAATATTTGGTTACCAATGTTATTGTTTGGTTTGAACATATTTAATAAAGTTTAAAAAGTTAATGTTATTGAAGTGCTTTGCTGCTTGCTTGCTTTTTTTTTTTTTTTTTTTTTTTTTTCTTCTTCTCTCTTTTTTTCCAACCGACCAATCAGCTGCAGCACTGATGATGCATCCTGACAGAAGCATTGCGCTTCTGTCAGGTTACACAAAATCGGTGCATGCAGCGCTGTAGGACGAGATTTCTCCTCCACAGTAAAAAAGATACGTTTGCCGAGGCATATGGGCCAAGGTGTGGTGTTGGGGATTCATATGCTTTGGCAAGCACTTTGTATCAAAAAAGAACTCAAGCAATGATTTCTCCATTCACATCGATCAATGTGGATGAATAAATCAGGATTGCCTGGGCATACGAGCTGGTGGGTTTGGATTTTTGGGGTGGCAGCTCCTATGTCCAGGCGGACGCCTTCCCCTCCTTTTTGTTTTGTTTTTTTCGTTTTTCTTCTCTCTTTTTTCTATCCAGACCGACCGACCGACCGACCAATCAGCTGCAGCACTGATGGTGCATCCTGACAGAAGCATTGCGCTTCTGTCAGGTTACACAAAATCGGTGCATGCAGCGCTGTAGGACGAGATTTCTCCTCCACAGTAAAAAAGATACGTTTGCCGAGGCATATGGGCCAAGGTGTGGTGTTGGGGATTCATATGCTTTGGCAAGCACTTTGTATCAAAAAAGAACTCAAGCAATGATTTCTCCATTCACATCGATCAATGTGGATGAATAAATCAGGATTGCCTGGGCATACGAGCTGGTGGGTTTGGATTTTTGGGGTGGCAGCTCCTATGTCCAGGCGGACGCCTTCCCCTCCTTTTGTTTTGTTTTTTTCGTTTTTCTTCTCTCTTTTTTCTATCCAGACCGACCGACCGACCAATCAGCTGCAGCACTGATGGTGCATCCTGACAGAAGCATTGCGCTTCTGTCAGGTTACACAAAATCGGTGCATGCAGCGCTGTAGGACGAGATTTCTCCTCCACAGTAAAAAAGATACGTTTGCCGAGGCATATGGGCCAAGGTGTGGTGTTGGGGATTCATATGCTTTGGCAAGCACTTTGTATCAAAAAAGAACTCAAGCAATGATTTCTCCATTCACATCGATCAATGTGGATGAATAAATCAGGATTGCCTGGGCATACGAGCTGGTGGGTTTGGATTTTTGGGGTGGCAGCTCCTATGTCTCTCTTTCTTTTCTTTTTGTTTCACATTTTTTGGCAGATATTTGTTCATCCACATTGATCGATGCGAATGAAGGGATGTTTGCCGTTCATTTTTCCTTTCAGCCCAGAATGCACTACCTGTATGCCCAATATAAGGAGTATAGCAGAAATACTGGCCATACATGTAATGATTGCAGAGGCCCTAAAATGCCAGGACAGACCCCACAAATGACCCCATTTTGGAAAGAGGACACCCCAAAGTATTCCGTGAGGTGCATGGTGAGTTCATAGAAGATTTTGTTTTTTGTCACAAGTTAGCATAAATTGTTGTTTTTTGTTTTTTTTCACAAAGTATCCTTTTCTGCTAACTTGTGACAAAAAAGAATTTTTTTTATAAACTCACCATGCCCCTCATGGAATACTTTGTGGTGTCTTATTTTTAAAATGGGGTCATTTGTGGGGTTTGTTAACTGTCCTGTCATGTGGGGGGGGGGGGGGCTAAATTGTGAGCACCCCTGTAAAGCCCAAAGGTAGTCATTGCACGTTGGGCCCCTTAGCGCAGTTAGGCTGCAAAAAAGTGCCACACGTGCTATCGCCGTACCCGGGAGAAGTAGACCAATGTGTTTTAGGGTGTATTTTTACACATACCCATGATGGGTAGAAGAAATCACTCTGTAAATGACAATTTTTTGATTTTTTTTACACACATTTGTCCATTTACAGAGATATTTCTCCCACCCAATATGGGTATGTGTAAAAATACACCCCAAAACACATTGTACTACTTCTCCCGAGTACGGCAATACCACATGTGTGGCCCTTTTTTGCACCCTAACTGCGCTAAGGGGCCCAGAGTCCAATGAGTACCGTTAGCATTTCACAGGTCATTTTGAGAAATTTGGTTTCAAGACTACTCCTCACGGTTTAGGGCCCCTAAAATGCCAGAGCAGTATAGGAACCCCACAAATGACCCCATTTTAGAAAGAAGACACCCCAAGGTACTCAATTAGGAGTATGGTGAGTTCATAGAAGATTTTACTTTTTGTCACAAGTTAGCGGAAAATGATTGTTAATGGGTTTCTTTACCAAGTGTCATTTTCCGCTAACTTGTGACAAAAAATAAAATCTTCTATGAACTCACCATACTCCTAACGGAATACCTTGGGATGTCCTCTTTGTAAAATGGGGTCATTTGTGGGGTTCCTATACTGCTCTGGCATTTTAGGGGCCCTAAACCGTGAGGAGTAGTCTTGAAACCAAATTTCTCAAAATGACCTGTGAAATGGTAACGGTACTCATTGGACTCTGGGCCCCTTAGCGCAGTTAGGGTGCAAAAAAGTGCCACATATGTGGTATCGCTGTACTCGGGAGAAGTAGTACAATGTGTTTTGGGGTGTATTTTTACACATACCCATATTGGGTGGGAGAAATATCTCTGTAAATGGACAATTGTGTGTAAAGAAATCAAAAAATTGTCATTTACAGAGATATTTCTCCCACCCAATATGGGTATGTGTAAAAATACACCCCAAAACACATTGTACTACTTCTCCCGAGTACGGCGATACCACATGTGTGGCCCTTTTTTGCACCCTAACTGCGCTAAGGGGCCCAGAGTCCAATGAGTACCTTTAGCATTTCACAGGTCATTTTGAAACATTTGGTTTCAAGACTACTCCTCACGGTTTAGGGCCCCTAAAATGCCAGAGCAGTATAGGAACCCCACAAATGACCCCATTTTAGAAAGAAGACACCCCAAGGTACTCAATTAGGAGTATGGTGAGTTCATAGAAGATTTAGCTTTTTGTCACAAGTTAGCGGAAAATGATTTTTATTGGGTTTTGTTTACCAAGTGTCATTTTCCACTAACTTGTGACAAAAAAAAAATCTTCTATGAACTCACCATACTCCTAACGGAATACCTTAGGATGTCCTCTTTGTAAAATGGGGTCATTTGTGGGGTTCCTATACTGTCCTGGCATTTTAGGGGCCCTAAACCGTGAGGAGTAGTCTTGAAACCAAACTTCTCAAAATGACCTGTGAAATGCTAACGGTACTCATTGGACTCTGGGCCCCTTAGCGCAGTTAGGATGCAAAAAAGTGCCACACATGTGGTACCGCCGTACTCAGGAGAAGTAGTATTATGTGTTTTGGGGTGTATTTTTACACATACCCATATTGGGTGGGAGAAATATCTCTGTAAATTGACAATTGTGTGTAAAGAAATCAAAAAATTGTCATTTACAGAGGTATTTCTCCCACCCAATATGGGTATGTGTAAAAATACACCCCAAAACACATTGTACTACTTCTCCCGAGTACGGCGATACCACATGTGTGGCCCTTTTTTGCACCCTAACTGCGCTAAGGGGCCCAGAGTCCAATGAGTACCTTTAGCATTTCACAGGTCATTTTGAAACATTTGGTTTCAAGACTACTCCTCACGGTTTAGGGCCCCTAAAATGCCAGAGCAGTATAGGAACCCCACAAATGACCCCATTTTACAAAGAGGACATCCCAAGGTATTCCGTTAGGAGTATGGTGAGTTCATAGAAGATTTTATTTTTTGTCACAAGTTAGCGGAAAATGACACTTGGTAAAAAAAACCAATAACAATCATTTTCCGCTAACTTGTGACAAAAAGTAAAATCTTCTATGAACTCACCATACTCCTAATTGAGTACCTTGGGGTGTCTTCTTTCTAAAATGGGGTCATTTGTGGGGTTCCTATACTGCCCTGGCATTTTAGGGGCCCTAAACCGTGAGGAGTAGTCTTGAAACCAAATTTCTCAAAATGACCTGTGAAATGCTAACGGTACTCATTGGACTCTGGGCCCCTTAGCGCAGTTAGGATGCAAAAAAGTGCCACACATGTGGTACCGCCGTACTCAGGAGAAGTAGTATTATGTGTTTTGGGGTGTATTTTTACACATACCCATATTGGGTGGGAGAAATATCTCTGTAAATTGACAATTGTGTGTAAAGAAATCAAAAAAATGTCATTTACAGAGAGATTTCTCCCACCCAATATGGGTATGTGTAAAAATACACCCCAAAACACATTGTACTACTTCTCCCGAGTACGGCGATACCACATGTGTGGCACTTTTTTGCACCCTAACTGCGCTAAGGGGCCCAGAGTCCAATGAGTACCTTTAGCATTTCACAGGTCATTTTGAAACATTTGGTTTCAAGACTACTCCTCACAGTTTAGGGCCCCTAAAATGCCAGAGCAGTATAGGAACCCCACAAATGACCCCATTTTACAAAGAGGACATCCCAAGGTATTCCGTTAGGAGTATGGTGAGTTCATAGAAGATTTTATTTTTTGTCACAAGTTAGCGGAAAATGACACTTGGTAAAAAAAAACCAATAACAATCATTTTCCGCTAACTTGTGACAAAAAGTAAAATCTTCTATGAACTCACCATACTCCTAATTGAGTACCTTGGGGTGTCTTCTTTGTAAAATGGGGTCATTTGTGGGGTTCCTATACTGCCCTGGCATTTTAGGGGCCCTAAACCGTGAGGAGTAGTCTTGAAACCAAATGTCTCAAAATGACCTGTGAAATCCTAAAGGTACTCATTGGACTTTGGGCCCCTTAGCGCAGTTAGGGTGCAAAAAAGTGCCACACATGTGGTATCGCCGTACTCAGGAGAAGTAGTACAATGTGTTTTGGGGTGTATTTTTATACATACCCATGCTGAGTGGGAGAAATAACTCTGTAAATGGACAATTGTGTGTAAAAAAATCAAAAAATTGTCATTTGCAGAGATATTTCTCCCACCCAGCATGGGTATGTGTAAAAATACACCCCAAAACACATTGTACTACTTCTCCCGAGTATAGCGATACCATATGTGTGACACTTTTTTGCAGCCAAACTGCGCTAAGAGGCCCACAGTGCAATGACTACTTTTAGGCTTTACAGGGGTGCTTACAATTCCGCACCCCCCAAAATGCCAGGACAGTAAACACACCCCATAAATGACCCCATTTTGAAAAATAGACACTTCAAGGTATTCATTGAGGGGCATGTTGAGTCCATGGCAGATTTCATTTTTTTTTGTTACAAGTTAGCAGAAATGGAAACCTTTTTTTTTTTTTTTTTTTGTGACAAACTGTCATTTTCCGCTAACTTGTGACAAAAAATAAAATCTTCTATGAACTCACTATGCCTCTCAGTGAATACTTTGGGATGTCTTCTTTCCAAAATGGGGTTATTTGTGGGGTATTTATACTATCCTGGAATTTTAGCACCTCATGAAACATGACAGGTAGTCAGGAAAGTCAGAGATGCTTAAAAATGGGAAAATTCACTTTTTGCACCATAGTTTGTAAACGCTATAACTTTTACCCAAACCAATAAATATACACTGAATGGGTTTTTTTTCATCAAAAACATGTTTGTCCACATTTTTCGCGCTGCATGTATACAGAAATTTTACTTTATTTGAAAAATGTCAGCACAGAAAGTTAAAAAAATCATTTTTTTGCCAAAATTCATGTCTTTTTTGATGAATATAATAAAAAGTAAAACTCGCAGCAGCAATCAAATAGCATCAAAAGAAAGCTGTATTAGTGAGAAGAAAAGGAGCCAAAATTCATTTAGGTGGTAGGTTGTATGAGCGAGCAATAAACCGTTAAAGCTGCAGTGGTCTGAATGGAAAAAACAGCGCTGGTCCTTAAGGGGGGGTAAAGGCTGAGTCCTCAAGTGGTTAAGATACTCAATCAGTGTTTCAGAATGAAGTTTATTTTGAATAATCCTTTTCTCAAGATTCTCGAATTGCTTTTTAAGATAATTGCCTTGACCGTACAGGGGATACAGAACGAGATTGCCAAATTGGAAACCTCCTCCGCTACTTTAAAAACTAAATTACAATCTTTACTAAAACCTGACGATTCTGGACTATACTTTGAACAGCATCATATCCTTAGTGAGATCTATAGACAACAGACCTTGACAAATAAACTAGAAAAATTCCGACGAGACACCATTGACTACGAGGAAGATAGGGTATACTCGTGGCGTGAAAATAGACGTTACAACAGATTTCCCCAATACCAAAGGCCCCAATCAAACCCCAACGTCAATCCAGCTTCTGACAACAGTTCAAGAGAGGGCTCTTCTACCCCTAAATTCTGACAAGACACCACTTACTACCAGGAAGATAGGGTATACTTGTGGCGTAAAAATAGACGTTACAACAGATTTCCCCAAGACCAAAGGCCCCAACCAAACCCCAACTCCAATCCAGCTTCTGACAACAGTTCAGGAGAGGGCTCTTCTACCCCTAGCACTTTTTTTTAGGACAAAGCAAAAGAGGCCGGGGAAGAAGACGAGGCGGGGGAAGAGACTCTCCCGTGGATATTCGCATAACCAGGAGCCAGACCCAAACGACGACCTAGTGATTAATTTATCATCTAGGATA
>NC_090651.1:188921417-189011417 GCF_040937935.1 Hyperolius riggenbachi | reverse complement strand
GGATCAGCGGGTCAGCTCGGCGAGCCCGGATACCTGATCTTCACTGAATAGTGCTTGCCGTCGAAACGTTTGGGCCATCTCTAATGCAGAGTAACACAACTAGTATAGTAATGTTTACCTGCTCCAGCACTGTGGCTCTCCTCTATACATCACAGCCACACACTTTCTGCTGCCATTCACTGGTTCCCGATCACATGATCAATGCAAGTCACGTGATTAGAAGCCGATGAATAGCAGCCAAGAGTGTGTGGCTGTGATGCATAGAGGAGACCAGCAGCACTGGAGCAAGTACATATTACTCTGGACCCTGTGCTATTCTGCATGAGTGTTGGGGCAAGGTCTGTTGGGGTATTGGTGGGAGAAATTTGGATTCCAGGGAGTTCCATGACAACTTCACCTGTGTGTGTGTGTGGGGGGGGGGGGGAGGGGGGGGGAGGGGGGGGAGGGGGGGGGGCTCCTGGGCTGTTGTTACGCCCCTGTAAACACATACTGTATATGCATGTAAATTACATCAAATTTTGTGCATATATATTATATACAGTATGTGTTACATATTTCACAGTCAGCCTTATTAACTGGTCATTACATTTTCTTGGCTGTCTGTACATTGTTATAACATGTTCCTGTGCTGCAGCATGGCCAAACAAATGTCCCTGTCCAAGCATGTTTAAACAGATATAGATAGCTTTCTGTATCTGTTACTTGTTATTAAGACATTTGCTGTGTATGTATGCTGATGAATACAGTGGCGTAGCTACAAACCTCTGGGCCCCGATGCGGAATCTGGATGTGCCCCCCCCCCCCGGCAACAACAGCCCCCCCTCCCCCGGCAACACCCGACGGATGCACACACATATCAAAATCCCTATAGCCAGCTATAGGTACCCCCAGTATAGGTAGTCAGGCATAGGTAAGCCAGTATAGTTGCCCCCGGTATAGGTGAGATAGGCAGGTGCCGCCGGTATAAGTTAGATAGATAGGTGCCCCCAGTACAGGTTAGCTAGGTGGGTGCCTCTAATATAGGTAGCCAGAATAGTTGCCCCCAGCGTAGGTTAGATAGGTAGGTGCCCCCAGTATAGGTTAGTTAGGTAGGTGCCTCCAATATAGGTAGCCAGTTTAGTTGCCACCTGTATAGGCTAGCTAGGTGCCCCCAATACAGGTTAGATAAGTAAGTGCCCCCAGTATAGGTTAGATAGGTAGGTGCCCCCAGTATAAATTAGATTAGGTTGGTGCCCCCTAGTATAGGTTAGATTAGGTAGCTGCCCCCAGGATAGATTAGGTAGGTGCCCCCCAGTATAGGTTAGATGAGGTAGCTGCCCCCCAGGATAGATTAGGTAGCTTCCCCCCAGGATAGATTAGGTAGCTGCCCCCCAGTATAGGTTAGATTAGGTAGCTGCCCCCCAGGATAGATTAGGTAGCTGCCCCCCAGGATAGATTAGGTAGCTGCCCCCCAGGATAGATTAGGTAGGTGCCCCCCCAGGATAGATTAGGTAGGTGCCCCCCAGTATAGGTTAGATTAGGTAGCTGCCCCCCAGTATAGGTTAGATTAGGTAGCTGCCCCCCCAGGATAGATTAGGTAGCTGCCCCCCAGGATAGATTAGATAGCTGCCCCCCAGGATAGATTAGGTAGCTGCCCCCCAGGATAGATTAGGTAGCTGCCCCCCAGGATTAGGTTAGAATAGGTAGGTGCCCCCCAGGATAGATTAGGTAGCTGCCCCTCAGGATAGATTAGGTAGCAGCCCCCCAGGATTAGGTAGCTGCCCCCCAGGATAGATTAGGTAGCTGTCCCCAGGATAGATTAGGTAGGTACCCCCCAGTATAGGTTAGATTAGGTAGCTGCCCCCCAGAATAGATTAGGTAGCTGCCCCCCAGGATAGATTAGGTAGGTGCCCCCCAGTATAGGTTAGATTAGGTAGCTGCCCCCCCAGGATTAGGTTACATTAGGTAGCTGCCCCCCAGGATAGATTAGGTAGCTGCCCCCAGGATAGATTAGGTAGGTGCCCCCCAGTATAGGTTAGATTAGGTAGGTGCCCCCAGGATATATTAGGTAGCTGCCCCCCAGGATAGATTAGGTAGCTGCCCCCCAGGATTAGGTTAGATTAGGTAGCTGCCCCCCAGTATAGGTTAGATTAGGTAGGTGCCCCCCAGGATAGATTAGGTAGCTGCCCCCAGGATAGATTAGGTAGGTGCCCCCCAGGATAGATTAGGTAGCTGCCCCCCAGGATAGGGCAGGTAGGTAGGTGCCCCTTCCCCATAATGGAGGGGGAGGCCGCAGCTGCGGGGAGGGCAGCCCGACCTCTCCCTCCCTTCCTCTCCCCGGGCCCCCCCCCCTCAGATGCAGAGTGAGCGGCTCACGGAAGCGCTGTAGGCAGAACTCACCTCCGTCCCTGGTTCCAATCGCCGCTGATCTCCTCTCTGGCTGGCTCTGCATAGATGCTTACACACGCAGCTTCCTGTTTAGCCGGAAGCTGCGTGTGTAACAACATCTATGCAGAGCCAGCCAGAGAGGAGATCAGCGGCGAGTGGAACGCAGGGAGGTGAGTTCTGCCTACAGCGCTTCCGTGAGCTGCTCACTCTGCATTTGAGGGGGGGGGGGGGGCCGGGGAGAGGAAGGGAGGGAGAGGTCGGGCTGCCCTCCCCGCGGCTGCGGCTCCCTCCTACCAGCGCGCACGGTCCCATGGCCCTCCAAACGGAGATGGGCCCCCCGGGCCCCTCCCCCGCCTCAGGAGCCGGGCCCGGTCGCCAAGGCGACCGCTGCGACCACGGGCCCTACGCCCATGGATGAATACATAACTATAACTTAAAAAAAAAAAAAATACAAAAAAAAAAACACAACAACAGTGTCAACGGATTATACAGTGACAAGACATTTATTGTTCTGTTATTCTGTTATGGGTATATGCCTTTCTTGGTTATGAAGATGTTTCATTGCTGGTTTTAGACCTATTTTTAAAATACTGACATGTCATCATAAGTATATAGACAGGACTGCATGCCTGGCACTGTGCTTCTTGAATTTAAATTTAATTGTTTTTAATTCTTCTTTGGGACACATCTCAAACTAAGATATCATTGATTTGTATTAGTTGTTTTGGACTTGTATGGATAATTTTGTCTCTTGACCAGGGCAGTTTCTAGGCTAAATTACACCCAGGGCGAGGGTGTAAAAATTGCGCCCAGCCCCCACCCCCCCCCCCCTCGCCCCCACCCATGTAGACTCGTGAACCCTTACTCTTTATGGACAGTCACACAGACAGGTCACAAATAGATCTGCCTACTTACTAGTGACCAGCCGCTCATCCAGGAGGAAGCAGGGACCAGGAAAACACACAGGCAAAGAGAGCCCAGAAAGCCGACTCCTCCATGGGCGCCGCGCACTGACAGCCTGCAGTACCGCTACAGGACATCATGTGTCATCACGCAGTGGTGATGTGATGATGACTTGACGTCTAACGCAGGAAGCCCAGGAGGAGTCAAGAAAGGTGATTGTGCTGGTAATCTTCTTTCTTCTTCCATTTGGTTGCACCACGCGTTACCAGCTCCCTATCGGTGATGTCCTTCGGCCAGCGCCCCCCTTCTTCTACTTGCCGGTCTGCGCCCAGGGCAATCGACCTGTCTGCACTGCCCAAGAAACGGCCCTGCTCTTGATGGTACCATACATTTTCTTTTATCTATTCTTTATTATTACAGTACAATCGCATTTATCAGTAAATGCTGATATACTAAACCTCTGTATATAGTAAACTCAGTCCTCAGGTTCCAGCAGAAACGTCTGTTGTATAAATATGCAATGTATAACCAATTCTGATACCGTAAACAGTATAGTATTCTGATATTATTATTTAGTATTTATATAGTACCAACATCTTCCGCAGTGCTGTACAGAGTATATCGTCTTGTCACTTAACTGTCCCTCAGAGGGGCTCACAATCTAATCCCTACCATAATCATATGTCTATGTATGTATCATATGAATGGTAGTCTGGGGCCAATTCAGGGGGAAGCCAGTTAACAAATCTGTATGTTTTTGGGATAGGGAGGAAACTAGAGTGCCCGGAGGAAAACCAGACAGACATGGGTAGAACATACAAACCTCTTGCAGATGTTGACCTGGCTGGGATTGGACCTGGCAGGATTGGGATTAGAGATGGCCCGAACGGTTCGCATGCGAACGGTTCCAGGCGAACTTTCGGTTGTTTGCGTTCGCAAGCGAAGGCAAACTTTTGTGGAAGTTCAATTCGCCCCATAGTGCGCCATTAGGGTCAACTTTGACCCTCTAAATCCCAGTCAGCAGGCACATTGTAGCCAATCAGGCTACACTCTCTCCTGGAGCCCCACCCCCCCTTATATAAGGCAGGCTCCGCCAGCCATTACACTCACTCGTGTGCCTGCAATAGTGAGAGAAGGGACAGTTGCTGGCAGACTCTCATAGGGAAAGATTAGTTAGGCTGTTATAGGCTTGTTAGCTTGCTCCTGGCTGATTTGTATTGCTAAAATAGCACCCCACAATAGCTCTTTTGAGAGCTAATCTTGTTCTTGTGATCTATTTTTTTTTTTCTGTGTGTCACTCACTGACACTCGTGTTGCCTAGACAGCCTTGCTAATTCATACTGTGTGTGTCACTGCCAGCCAGGCCCAGCACATTCAGTGACTACCTGTGTGACAGGTTCACATTGTAAAACCCAGTACTGCATATACCTAGTACCTGTTGTGTTTAGTGAACCCACCTCATCACTGCATATACCTACCTTTTGTGTTGAGTGAACCCACCTCATCACTGCATATCAGGGCCGGATTTGTACTTTCCTAGGCCTGCTGTCATCCTTCCCCCCCCCCCCCCCCCCCGCCACCACCACTACCAAAAAACATTCTGCCCAACACTGACTATCGATCATTGGTTTGAATGGGCTCATTTCAGTTGTGCTGCTCTGCCTCCCATTCAGCCAAGAATCAGAGGATGCTCTGTCTGCTCAATAATTCCTGCAATTTGTGCTCCTGCCCGAATGTGCACAGCAGCCAATAGTGTTCTGGGCATGCATACTTGAGAAATGACGCTGATATATGTACTTGTCAAGAATGCATAACACTGTACTGGCGTTGGTTGCTGTGCACATCTGGGCAGCAGCAGAAAACTTGCGCAAGTGGCCAGAGCATGCGCTGCTTCTTTGTCCTCTGCGACTTCCTGCAGTCAGAGCCACAAACAGGTGACAGGACAGCTCAATGGAGAGAAACAGAGAACAGGTATGTAGCAAAAATCCTGTCAATACCCACTTTGGATGTTTGGTTGTATCTAGAGCGGACCTGAACTCAGAACTTCCTCTCTGCTTCAAAAGATACACAATAACATAATAACCTTTTAAAAAAATATTTATTTGTTACAGCTGATACAAATCCTGCAATAAATCGGCAGTGTCTACTTCCTGCTTTCATGGAAGCAGACATATTAACATCCTGTGCTTTCAAATAAGCTTAGATGTTGTGGCAGTCAGGGGACACAGGAGAGATCAAATTACAACTTCAGATTAGACACAGATGAGGGGGAATTACACAGGCTCTCTAAAAAAATACAAGGTAGATTTTTCTATGTTTTCCTTCTGTCCTGTGCAAGAGTTCAGCTCCACTTTAAAGCATCTGAATGATATTTATTTATATTTGAAAAATCTATGTATCTCTTTTGAATGTTGAAAGTACATATGGTGGTTTGCTCTAACATATTGACAGTATACAGGAACAAAGTCTTAAGTAGAGTTGGGCCGAACGGTTCGCCTGCGAACAGTTCCATGCGAACTTCAGTGGTTCGCGTTCGCGTCCCGCAGGCAAACTTTTGCGGAAGTTCGGTTCGCCCCATAATGCACCATGAGGGTCAACTTTGACCCTCTACATCACAGTCAGCAGCCCCAGTGTAGCCAATTAGGCTACACTAGCCCCTGGAGCCACTCCCCCTAATACAAGGCAGGCAGTGGCGGCCATTACGCTCACTCGTGTGCCTGTGTTAGTGAGAGTAGGGCGAGCTGCTGCAGACTGTCTCTCATAGGGAAAGATTAGTTAGGCTTAGCTTGTTCCTGGCTGCATACCTGTTCTGTTCAGTACCTGCATACCTGTTCAGTGAACCTGTTCAGTGAACCTGCCACTGCATACCTGTTCTGTGAACCCACCACTGCATACCTGTACTGTGAACCCACCACTGCATACCTGTTCAGTGAACCCACCACTGCATACCTGTTCAGTGAACCCACCACTGCATACCTGTTCAGTGAATCCACCACTGCATACCTGTTCAGTGAATCCACCACTGCATACCTGTTCAGTGAACCCACCACTGCATACCTGTTCAGTGAACCCACCACTGCATACCTGTTCTGTGAACCCACCACTGCATACCTGTACTGTGAACCCACCACTGCATACCTGTTCAGTGAACCCACCACTGCATACCTGTTCAGTGAACCCACCACTGCATACCTGTTCAGTGAACCCACCACTGCATACCTGTTCAGTGAACCCACCACTGCATACCTGTTTAGTGAATCCACCACTGCATACTTGTTCAGTGAACCCACCACTGCATACCTGTTCTGTGAACCCGCCACTGCATACCTGTTCTGTGAACCAGGCCACTGCATACCTGTTCTGTGAACCCGCCACTGCATACCTGTTCAGTGAACCCACCACTGCATACCTGTTCTGTGAACCCGCCACTGTATACCTGTTCTGTTCAGTGAACCCGCCACTGCATACCTGTTCTGTTCAGTGAACCCGCCACTGCATACCTGTTCTCGCCATGGTGCGCACCAGTCCAGCACGGCCGTCACTACACAAACAGCTGTTTGCGGTGCGTTACACAGTGAGTTTGGTGTGTCAGTGTGAAGCAGTACCTTAATTACACTACCTGATTGATGTATACACATGCAAGATGTTTTAAAGCACTTTAGGCCTGTCATTTAGCATTCAATGTGATTTCTGCCCCTAAAACGCTGCTTTGCGTCAAATCCAGATTTTTCCCGGGGACTTTTGGCATGTATCCCACTCCTCCACCTGGGGGTCCAGGTGTTACCCTTGAAACATCTTTTTCATCACTTTTGTGGCCTGCATAATTTTTTTTTTTTCAAAGTTCGCATCCCCATTGAAGTCTATGGCGGTTCGCGAACTTTTACGCGAACCGAACCTTACGCGGAAGTTCGCGAACCCGGTTTGCGAACCTAAAATCGGAGGTTCAGCCCCACTCTAGTCTTAAGAAGGCTTATTCACAGAAAGATTACTTTTTTTCTTTTAAGCCAATAAATGATATCATCCTTATTCAAAACTCACTGCTTTTGCTGTGGCTAAAATGGTACAATACTTTACTGCTACAGGAAAGGAGAAGGATGCCAAACTATACACACTAGCATAGAAGTAGTAACCGCTCAGGTGACAGTGACAGTTTAGCAATGAAAGTAAAGCAAACAGCATTTTTATTCCTCTCATAGATGGTAGGAACAGAAAATGAGCCAGGAAAGAGTTAACTGAGACCACTGCTGGCTAGGAAGAAAAAAAAAACCCTAAAGCCATAAATTTAAGTAGACTAGAGATAAGAAAGTGTAATTTACAGCTGCTGGGGTCAGTGTCACAGCTGTAAAGGAGAAAGTGAAGAAATTAGCAGGGTTCACTGATGTCTTTGAATGCCTGCATTAAAACTCAGCGGAACTTAGTTCTATCTGCTTTGTAATGTAAATCCCTGGTATTTCTCACATCAACTTGTATGATCATGATAAGAGGAATTGATCATCAGATGAGGTGACAGCAGATGTTGATTGAGAGAGAGACTTGCTGGAATTGGGGAACTCTGGAATTCAGCTATTAGTGCAGAGCAGGGCGCTGGCTGCCTGCGCTGCGGGACCAGAAGAGGTGATTAATTTTGACATATGACCTCTTCTCTCTCCAAGTCATGCCGCCCTTCTTATCTTATCTGATTTTATCGCCCTAGGCCGTGGCCTTTGCGGCCTTTCCAGAAATCCGGCCCTGCTGCATATACCTACCTTTTGTGTTGAGTGAACCCATCTCATCACTGCATATACCTACCTTTTGTGTTGAGTGAACCCATCTCATCACTGCATATACCTACCTTTTGTATTGAGTGAACCCATCTCATCACTGCATATACCTACCTTTTGTGTTGAGTGAACCCATCTCATCACTGCATATACCTAGATGTTGTGTTGAGTGAACCCACCTCATCACTGCATATACCTACCTTTTGTGTTGTGTGAACCCACCTCACTGCATATAACTTCTATTTGTGTTGAGTGAATAGGGATGATCGGAAGGAACAAATTCCGTTCCGCCGGAAATCGCAGATTCCGTCAGCGTTAAATTCCGTCGCTATGAAAATTCCGCCGGATTTTTACGAAATTCCGCAGAATTCAGGATTCCGCCGGAAAAATTAAAACACACACATATACATATATATATATATATATATATATATATATATATATATATTTTTATATATATATATATATTTTTATATATATATATATATTTTTATATATATATATATATATATATATATATATATATATATATATATATATATTTTTATATATATATATATTTTTATATATATATATATATATATATATATATATATATATATATATATATATTTATATATATATATATATATATATATATATATATTTATATATTTATATATATATATTTATATATATATATATATATATTTATATATATATATTTATATATATATATTTATATATATTTATATATATATATATATATTTATATATATATATTTATATATATATATATATTTATATATATTTATATATATATATATATATTTATATATATATATATATATATATATATTTATATATATATATATATATATATATATATATTTATATATATATATATTTATATATATATATATATATATATATATATATATATTTATATATATATATATTTATATATATATATATATATATATATATTTATATATATATATATATTTATATATATATATATATATATATTTATATTTATATATATATATAAATAAAAAAGTAATCTGAACATTTGTATAGCGCTTTTCTCCTGTCGGACTCAAAGCGCTCAAGAGCAGCAGCCACTGGGATGCGCTCAAGAGGCCACCCTGCAGTGTTAGGGAGTCTTGCCTTGAACTCCTTACTGAATAGGTACTTGACCTAGCCAGGATTCGAACCCTGGTCTCCCATGTCAAAGGCAGAGCCCTTAACCAGTACACTATCCAGCCACACACACACACACACACACACACACACTCACACTCACACACACTCACACACACACTCACACACTCACACTCACACACACACACACTCACACACACACACTCTCACACACACACACTCTCACACACACACTCTCACACACACACTCTCACACACACACTCTCACACACACACTCTCACACACACACTCTCACACACACACTCTCACACACACACTCTCACACACACACTCTCACACACACACACTCTCACACACACTCTCACACACACACACTCTCACACACTCTCTCTTCCTGATTTCTTATTCTTTTCCATGTTTGTCACACTTGCCTGTTTCAATCAAGAAATCACTTAAATAGGAGCTATCTGACACAGAGAAGTAGACCAAAAGCACCTCAAAAGCTAGACATCATGCCAAGATCCAAAGAAATTCAGGAACAAATAAGAACAAAAGTACTGTAATTAAAATCGATCAGTCTGGTAAAGGTTATAAAGCCATTTCTAAAGCTTTGGGACTCCAGCAAACCACAGTGGGAGCCATTATCCACAAATGGCAAACACATGGAACAGTGATGAACCTTCCCAGGAGTGGCTGGCCGACCAAAATTACCCCAAGAGCGCAGAGAAAACTCATCCGAGAGGCCACAAAAGACCCCAGGACAACATCTAAAGAACTGCAGGCCTCACTTGCCTCAATTAAGGTCAGTGTTCACGACTCCATCATAAGAAAGAGACTGGGCAAAAACGGCCTGCATGGAAGATATCCAAGGCGCAAACCACTTTTAAGCAAAAAGAACATTAAGGCTCGTCTCAATTTTGCTAAAAAAACATCCCAATGATTGCCAAGACTCTTGGGAAAATACCTTGTGGACCGACGAGACAAAAGTTGAACTTTTTGGAAGGTGCGTGTCCCGTTACATCTGGCGTAGAAGTAACAGCATTTCAGCAGAAGAACATCATACCAACCGTAAAATATGGTGGTGGTAGTGTGATGGTCTGGGGTTGTTTTGCTGCTTCAGGACCTGGAAGGCATGCTGTGATAGATGGAACCATGAATTCTACTGTCTGCCAAAAAATCCTGAAGGAGAATGTCTGGCCATCTGTTCGTCAACTCAAGCTGAAGCGATCTTGGGTGCTGCAGCAGGACAATGACCCAAAACACACCAGCAAATTCACCTCTGAATGGCTGAAGAAAAACAAAATGAAGACTTTGGAGAGGCCTAGTCAAAATCCTGACCTGAATCCTATTGGGATGTTGTGGCATGACCTTAAAAAGGCGGTTCATGCTAGAAAACCCTCAAATAAAGCTGAATTACAACAATTCTGCAAAGATGAGTGGGCCATAATTCCTCCAGAGCGCTGTAAAAGACTCGTTGCAAGTTATCGCAAATGCTTGACTGCAGTTATTGCTGCTAAGGGTGGCCCAACCAGTTATTAGGTTCAGGGGCAATTTCTTTTTCACACAGGGCCATGTAAGTTTTGAGGTTTTTTTCTCACTAAATAATAAAAAAAACATCATTTAAAACTGCATTTTGTGTTCAATTATGTTATCTTTGACGAATAGTTAACGTTTTTTGATGAGCAGAAACATTTAAAGGGAACCTTAACCGGCGGGGAAAATAAATTCACTTACCTGGGGGCTTTCCCAAGCCTCCTGCAGCCGTCCTGTGCCCGCGCCGGTCCTTCGGTGCCAGCTGGTCTCCCTGCCCCGCTAAGTTTCGCTTTCGGCCGACCGCCAGTCGTCCTCCGGCAAAACGTCCTCTTCTCCCGTATTCCTCGTCGTAAAGAGCCGTAAAGCGCGTCCGCATGACGCGTTTGGCGTCATGCGGACACGCTTTACGGCTCTTTACAACGGGGAATGCGGAAGAAGAGGACGCTTTGCAACGAAAACATGTTTCAAGGGGTCTAACACCTGCTGGACCCTCAGGTGGCGGAGTGGGATACATGCCAAAAGTCCCGGGGAAAAATCTGGATTTGACGCAAAGCAACGTTTTAAGGGCAGAAATCACATTGAATGCTAAATTGCAGGCCTAAAGTGCTTTCAAACATCTTGCATGTGTATACATCAATCAGGGAGTGTAATTAGTGTACTGCTTCACACTGACACACCAAACTCACTGTGTAATGCACCGTAAACAGCAGTTTGTGTTGTGACGGCCGTGGTGGACTACTGCGCAGTGCGCACCATGGCGAGATTGCTCTTCCTCACTCAGTGATGTCTGGTTAGGTAATGTCTGTCTGCCTTATCAACTTTTGATGGTTCTTTCTCTACCATTGTTAAAGCTTACATCTATTTTTTTTACATTACATGTTTTACTTGCTGTTCAGTACCTGCAACGAGAATCTATTATGGAGGGCAAGTCTGCCATTGTGACCAAGGGTAATGGCCAGGGAATCGTTGCTGGTGTGATTCCGGTCTGGAGTTGTAGCCTAACAAATGGCTACCACCACACATCCAGGCAAGGAGGGCAGTAGGCATGCCCGCCCCGAGGTAGTGACCAAAAACAACAATACAGGACTCAGGAGGACTTTTGAGACCCTAATGTAATGAATCAACTTCAAATCCTTTAATGAGAATCAGTTATGGAGGGCAAGTCTGTTGGTGCCTTCACTGCGATTCACCAGGTTGGTCTCCGGCGAGAATCTGTTATGGAGGTCAAGTCTGCCATTGTGACCACTGACCAAGGGTAATGGCCGGGGAATCATTCCTAATGTGATTCCAGTCCGGAGTTGTAGCCTAGCAAACGGCTACCACCACACATCCAGGCAAGGAGGGCAGCAGGCATGGCCTGCCCGCCCCAGGACTCAGGAGGTCTTTTGAAGCCCTAATGTAATGAATCAACTTTAAATCCTTTAACAAGAATTATTTATGGAGGGCAAGTCTGATGGTGCCTTCACTGCGATTCACCAGGTTGGTCTCCGGCGAGAATCTGTTATGGAGGTCAAGTCTGCCATTGTGACCACTGACCCAGGGTAATGGCCGGAGAATCGTTCCTGATGTGATTCCGGTCCGGAGTTGTAGCCTAGCAAATGGCTACCACCACACATCCAGGCAAGGAGGGCAGCAGGCATGCCCACCCCGAGGTAGTGACCAAAAATAACAATACAGGACTCAGGAGGACTTTTGAGGCCCTAATGTAATGAATCAACTTTAAATCCTTTAACGAGAATGCAGCGAAAGGTATGCAGGGACTGCAAACAGTCGTTTGTGTAGTGACGGCCATGCTGGACTGGTGCGCACCATGACGAGAGTGCAGGTGATGGTGGCTTTACAGCCCATATGGTCGCACGGCTGATGTAGCTGAATGACAGAACAGTGACTGTCCAGCTGATCAAATTTGGTCTGACCACAATGAAGCAATGACCTTATTATCTTTGGTGTGCTACCACCACCTGAGACACTCATATAGCCGGCGGTCATTGCTTCATTGTAATACGCAAGCCCCTTCACCGCGGCAAGGTAATGATCACAAAGGGGGATGGGCACATGTACATGCTTTTTTTTTGTTGCAGCCGCCCGCAGTGCAGCCAGAAAAATTAGGCAGGCATGTACACGCACCAGAAAAATTAGTATAGCGGCCGCCGCTAGCAGCGGCCTTAAAAATTCAGGAATCCGCCTAGAGTCCTAGACCCTGTTGGTGGTGGTGGAGAAGGCAGTGAAGCGGCCTGCAGGCAGAGATGCTGTGTGTGGGGACTGACTTAGTCTTCGGTCGGGCAGTAGCCCTCCGGGATCCATGCCTCCATTCATTTTGATAAAGGTGAGGTACTGAACACTTTCGTGACTTAGGCGACTTCTCTTCTCAGTGACAATGCTTCCAGCTGCACTGAAGGTCCTTTCTGACAGGACGCTTGCAGCAGGGCAAGACAGAAGTTGGATGGCAAATTAGGACAGCTCCGGCCACAGGTCAAACCTGCGCACCCAGTAGACCAAGGGTTCATCGTCGCTGCTCACAGTGTCTACATCTACAGTTAAGGCCAGGTAGTCGGCTACCTGCCGGTCCAGGCATTGGTGGAGGGTGGATCCGGAAGGGCTATGGTGAGGCGTCGGACTAAAGAATGTCCGCATGTCCGGCATCACCATGAGATCGCTGGAGCATCCTGTCCTTAGCTGCGTGGACTTGGGAGGAGGAGGATTACTGCCAGTGGTACCTTTATTGCGTTGTGCTGTCACATCACCCTTAAACGCATTGTAAAGCATCATTGCCAGCTTGTTCTGCAAGTGCTGCATCCTTTCTGCCTTCTGTTGAGTTGGTAACAGGTCCGCCACTTTGTGCCTGTACCGATGGTCTAGTAGCGTGGCCACCCAGTACAGGTCATTCCCCTTGAGTTTTTTGATATGTGGGTCCCTCAACAGGCTGGACAACATGAAAGAGGCCATCTGCACAAAGTCAGATCCAGACGTACTCTCCATCTCCTCTTGCTCTTCCTGAGTGACGTCACTCAAGTCCTCTTCCTCCCCCCAGCCACGAACAATACCACGGGAACGTGGAGCATCACAAGCCCCCTGTGACGGCTGCTGCAGTTGTTCTTCTGCCGCCGCCTCTTCCTCCACAGAAACGCCTTCCTCATCATCCGAGTCTGACTCCTCTTCTTCCCCACATGACTGTTCTTCTTCCTCCTCCTCCCCCCTCTGTGCCGCCGCAGGTGTTGAGGAAACATCTGGTTCGGATGAAAATTGCTCCCACGACTCCTCCTGCCGTAACTGTTCCTCTTCACGCTCCTCCACAGCTTTATCCACCACTCTACGCACGGCACGCTCCAGGAAGTAAGCGTTGGGGATCAAGTCGCTGATGGTTCCTTCAGCGCGACTCACCAGGTTGGTCACCTCCTCAAACGTCAGCATGAGCCTGCACGCATTTTATATCAGTGTCCAGTTCTGTGGCCAAAAAATCCCCATCTTCCCAGATTGTGTCCTTCTACTGTAATTGTACAGGTACTGGGTGACTGCTTTCTCCTGGTCTAGCAAGTGAGAGAACAAGAGCAGGGTGGAATTCCAGCGAGTGGGGCTATCGCATATCAAGTGTCTCACCGGCAAGTTGTTTCTCCGCTGAATGTCCGCAAAGCATGCCATGGCCGTGTAAGACCGCCTGAAATGCCCACACAACTTCCTGGCCTGCTTCAGGACATCCTCTAAGCCTGGGTACTTTGACACAAATCTTTGCACGACCAGATTCAGCACATGTACCATGCAGGGTACATGTGTCAGCTTTCCCAAATTCAAAGCGGAAAGGAGATTGCTGCTGGTTGTCACACACCACGTTGCCAATCTCCAGCTGGTGCGGGGTCAGCCATTGCTCCACCTCTTTGTTAAGAGCAGCCAGGAGAGCTGGTCCAGTGTGACTCTCCGCTTTGAGCCAAGACATGTCTAAAATGGCGTGACACCTCTCAACTGCACGGTACAGTTTGGGTATGGCCTTTTGTGAAAAATAATTGCAGCCTGGTATCTTCCACTGCAGTGTCCCAATGGCCACAAATTTACGGAAAGCCGGGGACATGGCTGCGGCGCGCATTAGACCAGCCGCATGTAGACGGAGCACCGCTCTCCGACCAGCTTTTTGAAGCTTTTCCCGGAGTTTTGCACTTTTATTCTGCCTCACCTTACTCACCTCCGGGAGGACATCGTGGTGTATGACAGGGAGGAGGAAGCACCGCCGATCGGGCTCACAATCCACTCTTGCGGCCTACTTCCTCAGAACGTGCCCCAGTATGGCGGCTACTCCACATGGCGCACAGAAGCCTTCAAAATCCTCGAGCTCTGCGAGCCCTTCTTCTTCAGCTTCTCAGGCATCGGAAGTGCTGGCTATCACAAAGCAAGATCTAGATGAGTCTCTGGACCGAATTTACAACAAATTTGTGAGTAAACTCCAAACGGAGCTTAAAAATAACTGATGATACGCTTTCTAAAGAAATAGCGGAGATCGGTGCCAGGACTGATGTTCTTGAGCAAAAATATGATGATTTGCTTTCTGACCACAAAGAGCTTTTAAAAGAACACAAGAATCTTAAACAGGTCGTGGGTATACTACAGTTGCAATCAGAGGATTTAGATAATCGTAATAGGTGTAGAAAGCTACATCTACGGGGGCTGCCTGAAGCGTATTCTGAGTTAAGGCTTTCTGTGCCTAAGCTGTTTCACTCTCTGCTAGCAGATGTTCCTGAAGAGGACTTTATTTTTTGACCGAATTCACAGGGCCCTTAGAACAACGCCACTGGAGGGCCAACCACCACGAGATGTTATAATGTGTTTCAAAGATTATTTGCTGAAGGAACGTGTTTTACAAGCTATGCGGGCTACTCCTGATCTTTCTTTTGAGGGCCATGCAGTACAAATCTATCCGGATTTGTCTCCGGTTACACTACAAAAGAGGAAAGCAATGAAGGAGGTGACGGCCGTTCTTATTCAAGCTAAGATTAAATATTGCTGGGGGTTTCCATTTAAATTGGTAGTAATGCACAATGGAACTATGCTCTCTGCAACAAAACCTGCTGACGGACATAAACTTTTGGATAAACTGGGACTATCTGCCCGTGCTTCTGCTTTCCCATGTTCTTCTCCCCCATGTTACCAACAAGGGCGAACTGCCTCTCCAATATGGCAAAATCAAGATTCCTCTTCTCCTCATTCCCAACGATAGTGCTTAATGAGCAGCCGTTACTTGGACTCTCGTGGTGAAAGGCTTGTACTATATGCCTTGTGTTTTAAAACAACTCTCTATGTTGTTCTCTATTATATTTACAGATGGACTCTTCCTGTTCTCACCAACCGTGTCGATAGTGTATGGTTAATAGCATTTAACTGGAAATCTCCCTCTCTTCCACTTTCTCAGTTAAGGAATCGTATGGATATGCTTAGACTAACTGACAGACTTTTTTATTGGAGTATTGATAACTTAGCTAAGTTTGACACTACATGGAAATGCTGGGCCTCTTATTGTGATACCTTACAAGGTTCTATATAAATACTGCTGCTTCACTTTTCTGTCCTTATAAATGGATGTATAGCTCTGCAAGAATTTTGTATATTATAACTTCCTTTTTTTTGTGCTACATCCCCTGTGGTTATGGTTATTTTAATAACTTTCTGCTTGAAATTTGTTACTTACTGTTTGCTGTACATTTTTCAGATTGATGTACTATTTTGTGCATTTTTCAGACTGTTGTACTATATTTGTGCTGACTTATTAGAATTTTGCTTAATAAAAGCTTTAAATATGAAGAAAAAAAAATTTACGGAAAGCCTCTGACTCCACCAGCTTGTATGGTAATAGCTGGCGAGCTAATAGTTCTGCCACGCCAGCTGTCAGACGCCGGGCAAGAGGGTGACCTTGCAGAAATTGGCTTCTTCCGCTCAAAGATTTCCTTCACGGACACCTGGCTGCTGTGGGCAGAGGAGCAGGATCCGCTTAAGGGCAGAGGCGGTGTGGAGGAGGGTGGCTGTGAAGGTGCAAGGGAGAAAGCGTCTGAAGAAGATGATGCACCAGAAGGAGGAAGAGGAGGAGGGTGGCTTGTCTTTTGAGTGCTGCTTTTTCTCAGGTGTTCTTCCCATTGTTGTTTGTGCCTTTTCTCCAGGTGCCTTCGTAAGGCACTTGTCCCTATGTGAGTGTTGGCCTTTCCACGGCTCAATTTTTGCTGGCAGAGACAACAGATGGCTTTGCTCTGATCTGAGACACACACGTTAAAAAATTTCCAAACCGCTGAGCCCCCCTGGGGTGATGGCACTATGGTGGCATCAGCAGCTGACCTTGAAGGGCATGTTGGCTGACTGTCCATAGCTGGCGATACATGGCACCAGACACTGCCCCCAGCTGTTTCTGAGGATGAGCTCCCTCTGCTTCTTTCATGGACTCATCTCCTCCTACTCCTCTCTGACTCCCCCTCTGAACTGTCCCCCTGGTCATCTCCTCTATTGGGAACATACATGGCATCCGTATAATCGTCATCATAATCCTCCTGCCCAGATCCGCTTTCCTCAGACACCTCCACAACTGCACCAACACCAGGTACTTCATCATCCCCCTCCTCACACGTTACCTCCATACTATCGCCACCTAACTCAGATGTATGAGGTGGTGTAACTTGCTTAGCGCCCTCATCTTGCTGTAGCAGTATTGGCTGTGAATCAGTGATTTCCACACCAAATAATTCCTGCGAAGTGTCAAATGCGGCAGATGTGGTGCTTGTAGTAGCGCTGGTGGCTTCGGGAGATGAGGTGTTCTGTGTTAAATAGTCAACCTCGTCCTGACAATTTTGGGAAGTGATGGCACGTGCCTTCTTCTGAGCACTGTACTTTGGGCCAGGTCTGCACAAAATCACATCAACATGACCTTGCACAGACCTGCCGGTGCCAGGAGGCCTTCCTCTGGGTCTGCCTCTACCTCTTCCTCTACCTGGTTTGTTAATTTTGTCCATCTCGGGGGGATGCTAGGTATAAGCAGTGAGGTGGGTTCACTCAACACAACAGCTAGGTATATGCAGTGAGGTGGGTTCACTGAACACAAAGGTAGTTATATGCAGTGAGGTGAGTTCACTGAACACAAAAGGTAGTTAAATGCAGTGTGGTGGGTTCACTGAACACAAAGGTAGTTATATGCAGTGAGGTGGGTTCACTCAACACAACAGCTAGGTATATGCAGTGAGGTGGGTTCACTCAACACAACAGCTAGGTATATGCAGTGAGGTGGGTTCACTCAACACAACAGCTAGGTATATGCAGTGAGGTGGGTTCACTCAACACAACAGCTAGGTAGATGCAGTGAGGTGGGTTCACTCAACTCAAAGGTAGTTATAAGCAGAGAGGTGGGTTCACTGAACACAAAGGTCGTTAGATGCAGTGAGGTGGGTTTACTCAACACAAAGGTAGTTATATGCAGTGAGGTGGGTTCACTGAACACAAAGGTAGTTATATGCAGTGGGGTGGGTTCACTGAACACAAAGGTAGGTATATTCAGTGAGGTGGGTTCACTGAACACAAAGGTAGGTATATGCAGTGAGGTGGGTTCACTCAACACAACAGCTAGGTATATGCAGTGAGGTGGGTTCACTCAACACAATAGCTAGGTATATGCAGTGAGGTGGGTTCACTCAACACAACAGCTATCTAGATGCAGTGAGGTGGGTTCACTCAACACAACAGCTAGGTAGATGCAGTGAGATGGGTTCACTCAACTCAAAGGTAGTTCTATGCAGAGAGGTGGGTTCACTGAACACAAAGGTAGTTATATGCAGTGAGGTGGGCTCACTAAACACAAAGGTAGTTATATGCAGTGAGGTCGGTTCACTGAACACAAAGGTAGTTAGATGCAGTGAGGTGGGTTCACTGAACACAACGGTAGTTAGATGCAGTGAGGTGGGTTCAGTCAACACAAAGGTAGTTATATGCAGTGAGGTGGGTTCACTGAACACAAAGGTAGTTATATGCAGTAAGGTGGGTTCACTGAACACAAAGGTAGGTATATGCAGTGAGGTGGGTTCTCTCAACACTACAGCTAGGTATATGCAGTGAGGTGGGTTCACTCAACACAACAGCTAGGTAGATGCAGTGAGGTGGGTTCATTCAACACAACAGCTAGGTAGATGCAGTGAGGTGGGTTTACTCAACACAAAGGTAGTTATATGCAGTGAGGTGGGCTCACTGAACACAAAAGGTAGTTAGATGCAGTGAGGTGGGTTCACTCAACACAAAGGTAGGTGTTATAATTCACCTTTTTGCTTCGACACCAGTAACTTCTTAGATTTGCACCTCACAGACTGTGAGATAACTTGACTCTCACACAGCAAGCATTATTGGAGATAGACCGTTCTCCTCAGTCGTCTTCAAAGTACAAGTTGTTTATTCAGAAAACAGATAAACAGATACAGTTCGTCACATCTTAGCCAAGCAGATTCTCATGTTGCGTTACGAGCTCTTGATCACCTTCCTGTTGAAGGTAATCAGGTCATTTTCTTATGTCTATCCTATGTTACATCCTCTAGACGACCTATGTACAGCATACATCATATCAGCTTACATAAAGAAAGGAAAGAATTATGGTTCCACTCAGTAGAAGTCAGTAGATGGAGAGCGTGAAAGTAAGAGTAAGAATGCCCTCCGCTGGCCCATCCGGCCCTTTAATACTGACTAGGAAAGAGTTAAATGTGACCTCATCTGAGCCCTCCCCCAGAACCGACTATTGGCTTAGACCCCTCGTGGTGTCTTAATACCCACCTACTCGATTCATATTCCATGCTGCCTTTCACTTACATACCGTAATGTGATATTTTGTAAATATGGCCTATGTTGATTGTTCTCGTAGTCCATTTGTCTGGGGCAGTGTAGGCCTGTGGCCTTCCTTCAGGAACATATTCTCAGTATCTGCTTGCATCATCTGCTTCAAGCAGACACTGAGATGCTTCTGCCTGCATCTTTGAAAACTCTTTAAAGCAGTGGTCTCAAACTCAATTTACCTGGGGGCCGCAGGAGGCAAAGTCAGGATGAGGCTGGGCCGCATAAGGATTTTCCCAATCGCGGCGCATCGCCGCCTCTGCCCGCCCCTCTCACTCTTCCTTCACAGAGAGTGGCTGGGAGAAGCGGCGATCCGTGCGGCGATTGACGTCAGGAGGGGCAGAGCTGAAGCTGAAAGCTCTGCCCCTTCCAGGAAATGCTGGCGGATTGCCCCCCGGGCGATTTGGGGGCTCTGCAGCCCTCGTTTAGCGGCTGGGATGCGGCAGATTACTTGGGAGCACTGGGGCGAACTATAAGGAAGCTTTTGCCTGCGAGGGCCACAAAATATTGTATCAAGGGCCGCAAATGGCCCGCGGGCCGCGAGTTTGAGACCCCTGCTTTAAAGGTATACTTTGCGAACAAGCCTTTTACCTAAAACTCAGTCCAGATAACTGAGGCCTACTTAAATCATAACAGTAGGTATATGCAGTGAGGTGGGTTCACTCAACACAACAGCTAGGTAGATGCAGTGAGGTGGGTTCACTCAACACAAAGGTAGGTATATTCAGTGATGAGGTGGGTTAACTAAACACAACAGGTACTAGTAGTTATATGCAGTACTGGGTAGTACAATGTGCAGCTCCCTGTCACACACACAGGTAGTCACTGAATGTGCTGGGCTGCTGGCAGTGGCACACACACAGTATGAATTAGCAAGGCTGTGTATGCAACACAAGTGTCAGTTTGACACACAGAAAAAAAAAGGATCACAAGAACAGGATTAGCTCTGAAAAGAGCTGTTGAGGGGTGCTATTAAAGCAATAAGATTCAGCCAGGAGCAAGCTAACAAGCCAAGAGTCTAACTAATCTTTCGCTAGGAGAAAAAATCTGCAGCAGCTCTCCCTAGTCTGTTTGCAGGCACACGAGTGTGTGTAATGGTCGGCGAGCCTGCCTTATATAAGGGGGGGGGGGGGCTCCTGGGCTGAGTGTAGCCGGATTGGCTACAATGTGCCTGCTGACTGATGTAGAGGGTCAAAGTTGACCCTCATAGAGCATTATGGGGTGAATCGAACTTCCAGCAAAGTTCGCCTTCGCCGGCGAAGGCGAACCACCCGAAGTTCGCCTGGAACCGTTCGGTACATCTGTAATCCTTAAGCAAGCTCATTTTTCTCTTGGATATATCATAATGGTACATGCTAGGCTGGCTTCAGCATGTAGTGTTGGTGGCGGTATAGTGGTGAAGAGAGCTACCTACCATGCACTCAGACCTGGGTTCAATTCCTGGCCAAGGTATGTAAACTGGCTTTTGAAATACTACAATTCTCTGGAAGATGAGACCCTACTCCCTCCGGGAGGAGGGAGAAAGGGAGTAGAAACACCTGTTATTAGGCAGAAATCAGTTTGGTGGGGAAACACATTTGAATTCCGTAAAATTCAGCGGAATTTAAAGATTTTCCGCGGAATTCCATTTTAGCCCTATAGCAATTCCGTTCCGTCGTATCAGAACCGGAATCGCCAAATTCCGGCCGGAATCATGGAATTTACATCCAGCGACCATCCCTATGAGTGAACCCACCTCATCACTGCATATACCTACCTTTTGTGTTGCGTGAACCTAACTCACTGCATATACCTACCTTTTGTGTTCAGTGAACCCACCTCACCACTGCATATACCTACCTTTTGTGTTGAGAGAACCCACCTCATTGCATATACCTACTGTAACGATCGGTGTCAGCACACAGAGAGAATCTGATTATTGGTGATCTGCAGTATCACCAAGAATACAGATATATACCCGATTATTGATGATCTGCAGAATCACCAATAATACAAGTATAACTAACCTCTGGACACCTATATAGTGTGAGTGTTTGGTGCAACAGTAATGACTTTGAGTGGGACCACCCGAGGAGCAGGTGGTCCTTGGCAGTATGAGAATTACCTCCCACAGGGAAGTGTGAAGACCTTCCACCAGCCTGAGACTTCCAAAGGGGTGGAGCCTCAGGCTGAATAGCAGGAAGGCCCTGTGGCTAAGTGACACCTAGAAAGTGGGTGTCACAAGCAGGACTGGAGACTAATCTCTCTATGGAGAGGGATAGCTCGCAAGGTCGGGCAGCCTAGGTGGGCAACACATGGGCAGATAAAGTACAGAGACAGAAGGCTGATTTGGTAACCAGGAACAGGCAGGGTTGGCAACAGGTAATCAGATATGCATAGGCACCGAATCAGAAAGCCGAGGGATAGTCAGGAAAGCAATAGGTCATAACAGATATCAAACAATGCCTAGTCTTGGGTGTGAGGCCCGTGGTCTCAACACCCTGGAACTAGTCTGAGGTATAACACAATGGTAACACAGTATCCCTAGTCTTGGGTGTGAGGTCCGTGGTCTCCACACCCTGGAACTAGTCGGAAGTATAACACAATAGTAACACAGTAGTAATCTGGCTCAGTGTGAATTCCCAGGTCCTCCTGGTTCTAACACACTGTGGGATCTGACTATGGTCTGAGTGCTTTCACGTAAGTGTTCGCAACGGCAGACAACTTGAGACTGACCAGCAATAACTATATATAGAGAGGCGCTCCCCGGCGCCACCAATCGCTGATCATCCAATAACCACTCGCTCTGAGATCAGCTGACCAACCTGGTCAGCTGATCCCTCCTCGTTTGTCATAAAGGTTCTGCCTCTCAGTATTCCTCAATCTATGTGCACTAACAGGCCCAGCCACATCAGACGCACGCTGCCGCGTGCAAACCGCCGAGCCGGACGCGGAACCAGCCGCCTCGCTGCCAGTCCGTGCGGTGGCTTTTCCGCAATCTATTATACCTACCTTGTGTGTTCAGTGAACCCACCTCATCACAGCATATACCTAGCGGTTGTGTTCAGTGAACCCACCTCATCACAGCATATACCTAGCTTTTGTGTTCAGTGAACCTACCTCATCACTGCATATACCTACCCTTTGTGCAGGGCCGGCCTTAGGTTTCACAGCACCCTGAGCGAAATCTGATTTTTGTGCCCCCCCTTCGTCTGCTTCGTGCGTGCCCACACACTTACGCATGCACGCGCACACACACAGGCCCATATGCAACTTCTCTCCTGAGTTAACTCCTAGGACTGTGGTTCCAACCTTTCTGAAGTCGTGACTCATCATGCCAAATGCTCAGATCTCCATGACGCATCACATATGTATAATAGAAAAAAAAATATTAATAACCACAAAATGGATGGAAAGAGTGCATTATCCTGAATAAACTTAAAAAATGAAGGCTGAAACCTTTCAGGAGTATTAATAAAAACAATCTGTGGGACAGTTAGCCCCCCCCCCCCAATTTGACTGACAATTAGCACCACACGTTATTGCCCCAGCGCGCCCCCCCCCAAAGAAAAACGCCATCAGACTCCGTATAGGTAGGTAGCCAGGTATAGGTGCCCCCCAGTATAGGATCTCATGTGTAAGGTTCCCTCAATATAGGTAGCCAAGCATAGGTTCCCCCAGTATAGAAAGTCAATTGTAGGTCTCCCCCCCATAGGTAGCCAGGCTCAGGTGCATCCAGTATAGGTAGCTAGGTGTTGGTGCCTTCAGTATAGGTAGCCAGGAGTAGATGCACTTCCTCAGTATAGGTAGCCAGCTATAGGTGCCCCCAATATAGGAAGTCAGGTGCAGGTGCTCTCAGTATAGTTAGCCAGCTATAGGTGCCCCCCTTGGAAGCCGGCGCCCTGAGCAATCGCTCCGGTCGCTCATATCAAAGGCCGGCTATGCTTTTGTGTTCAGTGAACCCACCTCATCACAGCATATACCTAGCTGTTGTGTTCAGTGAACTCACCTCATCACTGCATATACCTACCTGTTGTGTTCAGTGCACCCACCTACCTACGTGAGTGCACGTAGTGTGATATACCACTCCATGCATACCTGTTAACTGCACCTGTGTGACTGCATATTGTATTAGTCAAGTCAGTGCATACCTTTCACTTCATCCCCCCCCCCGGATATGGACAAAACAGGTAGAGGAAAAGGTAGAGGCAGACCCAGAAGAAGGCCATCCGGCACCGGCAGGTCTGTGTGAGGTCGTGTTGATGTGATTTTGTGCGGCCCTGGCCCAAAGTACAGTGCTCAGAGGAAGGCACGTGCCATCAACTCTCAAGATTGTCAGGACGTGGTTCACTATTTAACACAGAACACCTCATCTCCCGCAGCCACCAACGCTACTACAAGCACCACATCCGCTGCATTTTACACTTTGCAGGAGTTATTTGGTGGTGAAATCACTGATTCCCAGCCACTACTGCAACAACAAGATGAAGATGTTAAGCAAGTTACACCACCTCATATGTGTCAGTAAGGTGACACTATGGACGTAACATGTGAGGAGGAGGATTATTAAGTACCTGCTGTTGGTGCAGTTTTGGAGGTGTCTGAGGCAAGTGAAGCTGGGCAGGATGATTAGGATACGGATCCCACGTATGTTCCTAATAGAGGAGATGAACAGGGGGACAGTTCAGAGGTAGAGTCAGAGAGGAGTAGGAGGAGACGAGGTGCTGAAAGAAGCAGGGGGAGCTTGTTGTCAAAAATAGCTGGTGGCAGTGTCCGGTGCCATGTATCGCCACCTATGGACAGCCAGCCAACATGCCCTTCAACGTCAGCTGCTGAGGCCACCATAGTGCTATTACCTCAGGGGGGCTCAGCGGTAGGGATGCTCGGATGTGCCTCATCCATGAATTTGGCAATCCGCGTGGTTGAAAAAAAAAAAAAAAAATCCGCATTCGGCCCCGCCGCATGCAGATTTTCGTCCGCATCCACGCAACCACGCGGATTTTCTGCCGTGAATGGCGTAATCACGCGTGGATTCCCGCCCGGAGGCGGATTTTCTTTTAACGTTAATAACAAAGCCCCCATACATGCTACAATCCCCCAAATTGCATGGATTATCGAGGTGATAAGGGGCAACATAACGTCTTCAACATAAAAAATTCCCCAAAATTTTTTATTTTTAATGGCTTTTAAAGACAAATCACCACTGTAAATGGGGCTATTAATTGGTAATACGTGGTTTTAAAAAGGGATATACGCGTTAAGCAATCAAAGAGGTGAAGGCGAGTTCCAATGGCACTTGGCGGCGAAGGTACCGCTGGAGGAGGATGAGTGGCTGATGCCAAAAAGGCCCCAGAGAGGTTTTTGTAATTTGTTTTTTGTTTTTTTTTGCAGCAATTAGCAATGACATCGCAGCAGAGTTGTCAGTGGACACGGGCAGTGTGAACGCAGAGTGCAGTGGTGGTAGCGACTGAGTCAGGAGAAGGACTATGCGGGCGGTCAGTTCAGCAGCACAAAAGGACCACGGCAACATACTGGTAGTAGTAGTAGCAGCACAGCGTCATAGTGCTGGCCAAAAAATTAAATGCACTCGGTGACCCGGGCAGTGTGAACACAGACAGAGTACATTGGTGGAAGCGATTGAGTCAGGAGGAGGAGGACAATGCAGGCAGTCAGTTCAGCAGCACAGAACAGAAGGACCATGGCAACATACTGGTGGTAGTAGTAGTAGCACAGTGTCATAGTGCTTGTTAAAAAATTAAATGCACCCAGTGACCCGGGCAGTGTGAACGAACGCAGAGTGCAGCAGCGGGAAGCGACTGAGTCAGGAGGAGGAGGACAATGCGGGCGGTCAGTTCAGCAGCAGCACCACAGAAGGACCATGCCAACATACTGGTGGTAGTAGTAGTAGCACAGTGTCATAGTGCTGGCCAAAAAATTAAATGCACCCGGTGACCCGGGCAGTGATAACGCAGACAGAGTGCATTGGTGGTACCGTGGTAGCGACTGAGTCAGGAGGAGGAGGAGGACAAAGCGGGCGTTCAGTTCAGCAGCAGCAGCAGCAGCACAGAAGGACCATGCCAACATACTGGTGGTAGTAGTAGCAGCACAGCGTCAGTGCTGGCCAAAAAATTAAATGCACCCAGTGACCCGGGCAGTGTGAACGCAGAGTGTAGTAGCGACTGAGTCAGGAGGACAAAGCGGGCGGTCTGTTCAGCAGCTCAGAAGAAGGACCATGGCAACTTACTGGTAGTAGTACCATAACACCAAAAAATTAACCAAGGTAGGCACTAGGCAGGTAGTAACTGTCTTTATAAAGGCAGGCATACAGGATCTTCTCAAAAAATGAGCATACTGTGATAAAGTTCATTATTTTCTGTAATGTACTGATAAACATTAGACTTTCAAATATTTTAGATTCATTACACACACATGAAGTAGTTCAAGCCTTTTATTGTTTTAATATTGATGATTTTGGCATACAGCTCATGAAAACCAAAAATTCCTATCTCAAAAAATTAGCATATTTCATCCGACCAATAAAAGAAAAGAGTTTTTAAAACAAAAAAAAGTCAACCTTCAAATAATTATGTTCAGTCATGCGCTCAATACTTGGTCGGGAATCCTTTTGCAGAAATGACTGCTTCAGTGCGGCGTGGCATGGAGGCAGCCAGCCTGTGGCACTGCTCAGGTGTTATGGAGGCCCAGGATGCTTCGATAGTGGCCTTAAGCTCATCCAGAGTGTTGGGTCTTGCGTCTCTCAACTTTCTCTTCACAATATCCCACAGATTCTCTATGGGGTTCAGGTCAGGAGAGTTGGCAGGCCAATTAAGCACAGTATTACCATGGTCAGTAAACCATTTACCAGTGGTTTTGGCACTGTGAGCAGGTGCCAGGTCGTGCTGAAAAATGAAATCTTCATCTCCATAAAGCTTTTCAGCAGATGGAAGCATGAAGTGCTCCAAAATCTCCTGATAGCTAGCTGCATTGACCCTGCCCTTGATAAAACACAGTGGACCAACACCAGCAGCTGACATGGCACCCCAGACCATCACTGACTATGGGTACTTGACACTGGACTTCAGGTATTTTGGCATTTTCCTCTCCCCAGTCTTCCTCCAGACTCTGGCACCTTGATTTCCGAATGACATGTAAAAGTTGCTTTCATCCGAAAAAAAGTATTTTGGACCACTGAGCAACAGTCCAGTGCTGCTTCTCTGTAGCCCAGGTCAGGCGCTTCTGCCACTGTTTCTGGTTCAAAAGTGGGCTCATGCGTCCATCTGCTGAAAAGCTTTATGAAGATGAAGATTTCATTTTTCAGCACGACCTGGCACCTGCTCACAGTGCCAAAACCACTGGTAAATGGTTTACTGACCATGGTAATACTGTGCTCAATTGGCCTGCCAACTTTCCTGACCTGAAACCCATAGAGAATCTGTGGGATATTGTGAAGAGAAAGTTGAGAGATGCAAGACCCAACACTCTGGATGAGCTTAAGGCCACTATCGAAGCATCCTGGGCCTCCATAACACCTGAGCAGTGCCACAGGCTGATTGCCTCCATGCCACGCCGCATTGAAGCAGTCATTTCTGCAAAAGGATTCCCGACCAAGTATTGAGTGCATAACTGAACATAATTATTTGAAGGTTGACTTTTTTTGTTTTAAAAACATTTTTCTTTTATTGGTCGGATGAAATATGCTAATTTTTTCAGATAGGAATTTTGTGTTTTCATGAGCTGTATGCCAAAATCATCAATATTAAAACAATAAAAGGCTTGAACTACTTCAGTTGTGTGTATTTGAATCTAAAATATATGAACGTCTAATGTTTATCAGTACATTACAGAAAATAATGAACTTTATCACAATATGCTAATTTTTTGAGAAGATCCTGTAGTTACCAGCACATGCAGCAGCCACTTCATGTCCCCCTGTGTCCGACAATAGGGGCCAGGAACTCACCTTCCACCCAAGCCTGGTTGATTTTCAGGAAGGTGAGTTTGTCCACAGAGGCGTGGGAGAGCCGAGAGGGCTTCTCTGTGACCACGCCACCGGCCGCACTAAAGCATCTCTCTGAGCGGACACTGGAAGGAGGCCAGGATAGGAGTTCCAGGGCGTACTGGGAAAGCTCGCTCCAGATGTCCAGTCTCTTGACCCAGTACTCCAAGGGGTCCACGGGGCTGTCGGTGTCATTGAGCCCGCTGGATGACCCCATATAGTCGGACACCATGGTGGTCAGTCGTTGCTTGTGCTGGTTGGTGGTGGATGCTGTGGCGGGCACCTCTGTTCTGGGCTGCTGCACTGCATACAGGCTCTTGCTTAGGCTCTTCAGGTCTCCGGGGCGCCAGTTGCTGCTGCTGCTGCTGCTGGTGCTGGTGGTTGTTGTTGTGCTGCTAGTGGCAATGGCAGGCACCTCTTGCTGGCTTGGCAGAGCAGTTACAGTGGGGGTGGAAGGCTGGGGGAATGCTTCCAGTAGTCTGCGCACAAGGGCCTCCTTCAACTCCCTTGTGCGTTGCTCGGTGGTGGATGGCGTCATTAAGTCTCCCAGCTTCCCCTTCAGACAGGGATCAAGCATCAAGGTAATCCAGATGTCCTCCCTTGAACGCATCTGGATCACCCGGGGGTCCCTGCGAAGGCAGCGCAACATGTGCACAGCCATGGGAAACAAGTGGGCCCTGCCAGCAAGATCTTCCTCGTCCTCGCCATTGTTCCATAACGCATGCCTGTCCTCTTCCTGTGCCATGTCGTTGTCCTCCTCAAACCGCCATCCACGTACAACGCCTGCTGCACTCTGCTCCTCCTCCTCATTCAGATTAGGGACCTCCAACTCTTCCACTACCTGCTGTGAGTCCTCCTCTGAGCTGGACTGTGCTGCCATCTGCTCCTGTTCTTCCAACTGCCTCAGGGCTTCATCCCCACGCTCAATTAAATTGTCCATTGCCTGCTCCAGTAGACAAACCAAGGGCACCCACTGGCACACAGAGGCCCGCTCCTCACTGACCATCTTGGTTGCCTCCAGGAAGGGACTCAGCACCAGGCATACTTGCTGCATCAGTGTCCACTGAGTGGCAGTAATCATGGGCACTTGCTGGTTGCTGGGTGTAAGAAATACGATATTGCTGAAAATATTGCATCAACAATGAGATATTAATAATGACAACAATACCGATTTCTCATAAGTTCTAGGTGGTCATTTGGCAAAGAAATACACATCAACAACAGTATAAATAAAGTTTATATTGCAAGTGGTATTTGCGATACAGGTACAGATACTGATGAACTACAGAAAACAACATGTACAGAGCCATTCAACAGTATAAAGCATAAAGCTTAGGAAACAATGCCCACAATGTATACATTAATACATAACATTAGTGCAGCTTCCCACTAAATCTCCTCCTTACAGTCCACATTACACAGACCCATTTACATCTTACCACAGCCCCACCAGCAGATCCAAGAAGCCACTTCTCACCCCTGCAGATTCCCGCAAAAGCCTCCCCTAACCACATGGTCAAAGACTCTATATACTTATTGACTCCACCCCCACACCACACATCACTTCCCTGTAGGGAGGCGCAATGTCATTGGCTGAAAGAATGCTTTTCAGCAGATTTGAACTTTATCTCCGCCTTTGGTCAGTTAGGAGGAAGTGAAGTCTTTTGTCTTAAACATGTGCTTTAAGAATGGATTTTCAAACAGTCCAATTCTTACATGGGGACACTTGGGTCTAGCATGTAGGCCCTAAGAGCCAGCCTGTGCTGACACAGCCGCTCCAACATGGCCAGAGTCGAATTACAGCGAACTGGCATGTCGATGATCAGCCGGTGTTGTGGCCTTCCATACTGCTGCTGTAAGGTGGACAAGAGTGCAGAGGCAGTGGCTGACAGGCAGAAAAAGCGTACCACCGCCCGGGCATCCTGCAGCAGCTCGCTCATCCCCTGGTAGGTGCGCAAGAAGCGCTGCAGCACAAGATTGAGCACGTGGGCCAAGCAGGGGATGTGCTGGAGGTTTCCCTGCTGCACTGCTGCCACCAGGTTGGCCCCGTTATCGGCTGCCACATACCCCACTTCCAGGCCTCTGGGGGTCAGCCACCTCCGCTCCTGCTTCCTGAGGGCGGCCAGGACGTTGGTGGCCGTAAGCCTCTCCTTCCCCAGGGTCACCAATTTTAAAAGGGCTTGGCAGTGCCGAGGCTTGGCGCTGCTGCTGCCGAGGCGGGCTTGCTTTCCGGGTGCAGAGGGAGTGTCGTGACAGGACCCTTCTGCATCCCCCCTGATCCCGCGTGGTGGCACCACTAGCTGGGCTGATGCGCTCTTGTCCTCCCTCCCTTCCATCAGTGTCACCCAGTGGGCCGTAAAGGACAGGTAGCGACCTGTCCCAAATCTGCTACTCCACGAGTCCATGGTCACGTGGACCCGCTTGCCCACAGAGTAGTCCAGGGAGCGGGCCACGTTTTCCACCACAAACTTGTGGAGTGCTGGGATCGTGCTCCTGCTGAAATAGTGGCGACTGGGGACTTGCCACTCGGGGATGCCAAATTGGAGCAGCGTCCGCATGGCGCTCCCCTCCTGCACCAGGGAGTAGGGAAGCAGCTGTGATGCCATGGCCCGGGCCAGCAAGCCATTTAGTTTGCGGATACACCTGTGGCTTGGAGGCAGAGGCTTGGTCAGACCCTGAAAGGTGTTGCTCAGCAGGGTCTGACGACGCTGGGATGCAGGGGAGAGAGACGACCACTGGCTGCCAGCCTCAATGTCTGTGTCCTGAGTAGCCGAGGTGGAAGAGCGCTTGCGTGCTACTACTACTGCTGCTGCGGGGGATTCATGACCCTGAGGGAGGGATGATGCTGCTGCGCTGGTGGGCCTTCTGCTCTCAGGAACCCCTGCCAGCAGTACCTGCTTCCTCTTAAACTCCGCATACTCGCGGCAGTGGCGGCTTCTCAGGTGGCCCTGAAGGGATGAGGTACCCATCTTGCTCAGACTTTTCCCACGGCTCAATCTTTTGCTGCATAACCTGCACACCGCATACCTTTTGTCATCAGTACATTCATCAAAGCAATCCCACACTGGTGACTTTAATTTACTGCGGCCCCCACTAGCAGAGGGTGCAGCGGAACAATGTGTGGTAGTAGTTGCCGGGGGTTGCATGGTGGTGGTGCCGGCTGAAGCAGTGTCCTGTCTACTTCCTCCACGCCCACTGCTGCCGATGCCCCTGCCTGACATATGGCGATATCCTTGCCTAGGCGACTCGTCATCCTGCTCTGACCATTCTTCCCCGGACTCAGCAGGCTGCACATAGTTAGGGTCCACAACGTCGTCATCATCAGCAGCATCATCATAATCCAGCTCTTCCTCTGACTCCCCGCCTCCTCTTCTGTCCCTACATCCCCAGACACAGACCCCTCTTCTTCATCACCAGAACTCAACAACGCTTGTGATTGTGGCCCGATCTCAATCTCTGCCACATCAGTCCCCAGTAAGTCCTGAGCTTCTTGCATCAGCAGGTTCCCAGAAGCCGGACTGAGGGACAGAACGCTGTCATCCTGGGAGGGCTGCTGACCAGTGGGTGCTGGGGTGGATGTCACAACAAGCGTGGGACGTTGGCTGCTGCTGCTGCTTGGAGTGGTGCTCACAGTAGAGGTCTGGGAGGAAGTCATGATGTCCATGAGTACGTCAGGTTCCATTTGCTCAACCACCACACGGGGACCAGAAACTTTAAAATATTTGGACAATGGCGTCCGCTGACTCGGCCCAGGCTTTGCTGCCCCCCTTTCTGCTGCATCACGACCACGTACAGCTGGGCGTCCTCTCCCTGGACGTGGAGCAGTCCCAGAAGTGGCTGAGGCAATTGAACTCCCTTTCCTCTCACCCCGCGAAACCCTGCCAGACATGTTGCTAGTAATGAATCACTGGATGCAGTGGGCACAGTACAAGGTCACTGAAGGATGCACCAGGCACAGTACAACGGCACTGAAGGATGCAGTGGGCACAGTACAAGGTCACTGAAGGATGCAGTGGGCACAGCAGTGGGCACTGGATATACAACTAGGTCACTGAAGGATGCAGTGGGCACAGTAGAAGGTCACTGAAGGATGCAGTGGGCACTGGATATACAACTAGGTCACTGAAGGATGCAGTGGGCACAGTACAAGGTCACTGAAGGATGCAGTAGGCACAGTACAAGGTCACTGAAGGATGCAGTGGGCACAGCAGTGGGCACTGGATATACAACTAGGTCACTGAAGGATGCAGTGGGCACAGTACAAGGTCACTGAAGGATGCAGTGGCACAGCAGTGGGCACTGGATATACAACTAGGTCACTGAAGGATGCAGTGGGCACAGTACAAGGTCACTGAAGGATGCAGTGGGCACAGCAGTGGGCACTGGATATACAACTAGGTCACTGAAGGATGCAGTGCACACAGTACAAGGTCACTGAAGGATGCAGTGGGCACAGCAGTGGGCACTGGATATACAACTAGGTCACTGAAGGATGCAGTGGGCACAGTACAAGGTCACTGAAGGATGCAGTGGGCACAGTACAAGGTCACTGAAGGATGCAGTGGGCACAGCAGTGGGCACTGGATATACAACTAGGTCACTGAAGGATGCAGTGGGCACAGTACAAGTTCACTGAAGGATGCAGTGGGCACAGCAGTGGGCACTGGATATACAACTAGGTCACTGAAGGATGCAGTGGGCACAGTACAAGGTCACTGAAGGATGCAGTGGGCACTGGATATACAACTAGGTCACTGAAGGATGCAGTGGGCACTGGATATACAACTAGGTCACTGAAGGATGCAGTGGGCACAGTACAAGTTCACTGAAGGATGCAGTGGGCACAGCAGTGGGCACTGGATATACAACTAGGTCACTGAAGGATGCAGTGGGCACAGTACAAGGTCACTGAAGGATGCAGTGGGCACTGGATATACAACTAGGTCACTGAAGGATGCAGTGGGCACAGTACAAGGTCACTGAAGGATGCAATGGGCACTGGATATTCAACTAGGTCACTGAAGGATGCAGTGGGCACAGTACAAGGTCACTGAAGGATGCAGTGGGCACAGCAGTGGGCACTGGATATACAACTAGGTCACTGAAGGATGCAGTGGCACAGTACAAGGTCACTGAAGGATGCAGTGGGCACAGCAGTGGGCACTGGATATACAACTAGGTCACTGAAGCATGCAGTGGGCACAGTACAAGGTCACTGAAGGATGCAGTGGGCACTGGATATACAACTAGGTCACTGAAGGATGCAGTGGGCACAGTACAAGGTCACTGAAGGATGCAGTGGGCACAGCAGTGGGCACTGGATATACAACTAGGTCACTGAAGGATGCAGTGGGCACAGTACAAGGTCACTGAAGGATGCAGTGGGCACAGCAGTGGGCACTGGATATACAACTAGGTCACTGAAGGATGCAGTGGGCACAGTACAAGGTCACTGAAGGATGCAGTGGGCACAGCAGTGGGCACTGGATATACAACTAGGTCACTGAAGGATGCAGTGGGCACAGTACAAGGTCACTGAAGGATGCAGTGGGCACTGGATATACAACTAGGTCACTGAAGGATGCAGTGGGCACAGTACAAGGTCACTGAAGGATGCAGTGGGCACAGCAGTGGGCACTGGATATACAACTAGGTCACTGAACGATGCAGTGGGCACAGGACAAGGTCACTGAAGGATGCAGTGGGCACAGCAGTGGGCACTGGATATACAACTAGGTCACTGAAGGATGCAGTGGGCACAGTACAAGGTCACTGAAGGATGCAGTGGGCACTGGATATACAACTAGGTCACTGAAGGATGCAGTGGGCACAGTACAAGGTCACTGAAGGATGCAGTGGGCACAGCAGTGGGCACTGGATATACAACTAGGTCACTGAAGGATGCAGTGGGCACAGTACAAGGTCACTGAAGGATGCAGTGGGCACAGCAGTGGGCACTGGATATACAACTAGGTCACTGAAGGATGCAGTGGGCACAGTACAAGGTCACTGAAGGATGCAGTGGGCACAGCAGTGGGTACTGGATATACAACTAGGTCACTGAAGGATGCAGTGGGCACAGTACAAGGTCACTGAAGGATGCAGTGGGCACAGCAGTGGGCACTGGATATACAACTAGGTCACTGAAGGATGCAGTGGGCACACAAGGATGTCACACTGTGTAATGAGATGCTTATATGCCAGCGAGCGAGCAGTGGGCACTGGGCACAAGGTCACTGACAGAATGAACGAACAGCGCTGGCAGAGAGTGGCGGCACCGGCGGTGTGACTGACTGCCTGCAAATAGTACAAGTGTATAACTGTCCCTGGAATATACAAGTGAACACAGCAGCTGCACTAACCTGCCTGCCTGCACTACACACAGATAATCCCCACTCCCACTACACTGACTACACTGCAGCACTGAACCTGCCTGCACTACACACAGTTAAATAATCACTAGACTCCCACTACACTACACTGACTACAACTAACTACAGCAATCACTCACTGACTAGCTAACTGTGTACAGTATAAGAGCAGTGTTAGCAAAAAAAAACGCTTTGTTTTTAACACAATAAATGCACTTGCTCAAACAACAATGGCCTGGAGATAATCCTCTCAGCACCACAGTCTAGCAAGGACAGAGCTTTTCCATCATGGCCACCGCTTTATATTCAGGAGGGGAGGGCATAGCTCCCCTCCTGTGATTGGTTGCTAGGGCCTGGCTGGGGCCCTCTGATTGGCCTGCATTGTGTCACTTCCGCATAGTTTGACGCATTTCCGCTAACCACGACTTCAGCGCCGGGTTTCACGAGCGTGAATGCGGATTTCTGTCCGCATTCACGCGAAGCAGAAGCAGATTTTCGTGGTTGAAAATCTATTCACGGCTTAGCGTGTCCGAGGCGGAATGCATCAAAATGGTCGTGAATCCACGCGTAAGCGTCATCACGACCTGGCGGTGAGCACCACTGCTCAGCGGTTTGGAAATTTTTTAGTGTATCTGCCTCAGATCAGAGCAAAGCCATCTGTTCTCTCCGCCCCCAAAAATTGAGCCGTGGAAAGGCCAACACTCACGTAGGGAGTAGGGACAAGTGCCTTACGAAGGCACCTGGAGAAAAGGCACAAACTGCAATTGGAAGAGCACCTGAGGAAAAGTAGCACACAAAAGAAAAGCCACCCTCCTCCTCTTCCTCCTTCAAGTGCAGCATCTTCAGCCACTTTCTCCCTTGCACCTTCACAGCCACCCTCCTCCACTCCGCCTCTGACCTTGAGCGGTTCCTGCTCCTCTGCCCACAGCAGCCAGGTGTCCGTGAAGGAAATTTGAGCGGAAGAAGCCAATTTCTGCCAGTCACTCCCTTGCCCGGTGTCTGACAGCTGGCGTGGCGGAACTGTTAGCTCGCCAGCTGTTACCATACAAGCTGGTGGACTCTGAGGCCTTCCATAAATTTGTGGCCATTGGGACGATGCAGTGGAAGATGCCAGGCTGCAATTATTTCTCTAAAAAGGCGATACCCAAACTGCACCTGAAGTGGAGAGGCAAGTGGTGTCATCTCTGGCACACAGCATTGGGTCAAGGGTCCACCTGACCACGGATGCCTGGTCTGCCAGGCACGGTCAGGGCCGCTACATTACTTACACAGCCCATTGGGTCAACCTGGTGAGCGATGGCAAGCAAGGAGTACGTGGCTGTGCAGTGGACCAACTTGTGACACCTCCACGGCTTGCAGGCAGGCCTACTGCCACCTCCTCTCCGTCTGCTACATCCTCTTCGCTGTCGTCATCCTCCTCATCCTTGGCTGGTGCCGCGATCTCCTCTCCAGCTGCACAGCCCCATCTCCCCAGGGCCTAAGCTGCATTCCAGGTACAACGGTGTCACGCCATCTTAGACATGTCTTGGCTGAAAGTGGAGAGTCACACTGGAGCAGCTGGACATTCAGCGGAGAAAAAAATTGCCGGTGAGACGCTTGATATGTGATAGCACGACTCGCTGGAATTCGACCCTGCTCATGTTCTCTCGCCTGCTAGAACAGGAGAAAGCCGTCACCCAGTACATCTACAATTTCAGTAGAAGGACACAATCTGGGGAGATGGTGATGTTGTGGCCCAACAACTGGACACTAATGCGAAATGCATGTAGGCTCATGTGGCCGTTTGAGGAGGTGACCAACCTGGTGAGTCCCAGTGAAGGCACCATCAGCAACTTGATCCCCTACGCTTACTTCCTGGAGCGTGCCATGCGTAGAGTGGTGGATCAAGCTGTGGAGGAGCGTGAAGAGGAACAGTTACGGCAGGAACAGTTGTGGGAGCAATATACATCAGAGCCAGATGTTTCCTCAACACCTGCGGCAGCACAGAGGGGGGAGGAGGATGAAGAGTCATGTGGGGAAGAGGAGTCAGACTCAGATGATGAGTAATGTGTTTCTGTGGAGGAGGAGGAGGCAGCGGCAGAAGAACAACCGCAGCAGGTGTCGCAGGGGGCTTGTGCTGCTCAACATCCCCGTGGTATTGTTCGTGGTGGGGGAAGGAGGAGGGCTTACCTGATGTCCCTGAGGAAGAGCAAGAGGAAATGGAGAGTACGTCTGGATCCAGCTTTGTGCAGTTGGTGTCTTTCATGCTGTCCAGCCTGTTGAGGGACCCCCGTATAAAAAAACTCAAGGGGAATGAGCTGTACTGGATGGCCACGCTACTAGACCCTCAGTATAGGCACAAAGTGGCAGACATGTTACCAAGTCACCTGAAGGCAGAAAGGATGCAGCACATGCAGAACAAGCTGGCAACTATGCTTTACAATGCATATAAGGGTGATGTCACAGCACAACGCCATAAAGGTGCCACTGCCAGTAATCCTTCTCCCATGTCCACGCAGGCAAGGACAAGACACTCCAGCGATTTCATGGTGATGTCGGACATGCGGACATTCTTTAGTCCAACACCTCGCCTTAGCACCTCCGGATCCACCCTCCACCAACAGCTGGACCGGTAGGTAGCTGACTACCTGGCCTTAAGTGTGAATGTAGACATTGTGAGCAGTGATGAACCCTTGGACTACTGGGTGCGCAGGCTTGACCTGTAGCCAAAGCTGTCCCAATTTGCCATCCAACTTCTGTCTTGCCCTGCCTCAAGCGTCCTGTTAGAAAGGACCTTCAGTGCAGCTGGAGGCATTGTCACTGAGAAGAGAAGTCGCCTAAGTCACAAAAGTGTTCAGTACCTCACCTTTATCAAAATGAATAAGGCCTGAGGGCTACTGCCCGCCCCGAAGACTAAGTCAGTCCCCACACACAGCATCTCTGCCTGCAGGCCGCTTGCCTTCTCCGCCACCACCAACAGGGTCCAGGACTCCAGGTGGATCCCTGAATTTTCAAGGCCGCTGCTAACAACAAAACAAAAAGGCATGTACATGTGCCCATTCCCCTTCATGATCATTACCTTGTCGCGGTGAAGGGGCTTGCGTATCACAATAAAGCAATGGCCACAGGCTATATGAGTGTCTCGTGTCTCGGGAAGGGGGGTGGTTGGCACACCAAAGATAATAAGATTGCTTCATTATGGACAGACAAAATTTGATCAGCTGGACAGTCACCGTTGTTCTATCATTGAGCTACCACAGCCCGGCGACCATATGGCCGTCACTACGCAAACAGCTGTTTGCGGTGCGTTACACAGTGAGTTTGGTGTGTCAGTGTGAAGCAGTATTCTAACTACACTCCCTTATTGATGTATACACATGCAAGATGTTTGAAAGCACTTTAGTCCTGCAATTTAGCATTCAATATGATTTCTGCCCTTAAAAACGCTGCTTTGCGTCAAATCCAGATTTTTCCCAGGACTTTTGGCGTCTATCCCACTCATCCATGCCGCCATCCTCCAGGAGTTAGACCCCTTGAAACATCTTTTCCATCACTTTTGTGGCCAGCATAAATGTTTCTAGTTTTCACAGTTCGCATCCCTATTGAAGTCTATTGCGGTTTGCGGAAGTTTGCGCGAACCAAACCTTTTGCGGAAGTTCGCGAATCCCGTTCGCGAACCTAAAATCGGAAGTTCAGGCCATCTCTAGTTGGGATCCTGCGATGCAAGGTGATAGCGCTAACCACTACGCCACCATGTTGCCTGATATACTACTTACTACTACTAATGTAAACTACTTTTCCTCATCCCTTGGTGTTTACTATAAAGGGATTCTACTGTATTATTGGCACAAATGGTTTTCTTTGTGTATATAACAAAAGTCATTATACTGATTGCATAGAACAACATACACTGTGCTTTATCTAGTTGAATATCTGTATAGGCACTATATCATTTGCATAAGACTCTGTCTTCTACTGATACTGGGATTTGTATACAGCTACATGCGCTTCTTCATGCTGCTGCAATTTCACTTGTGACAAGTGTAAAAGTAAATGAAATATACACATAAATCTAATATTTAATGAAAAATCCCCTCTAAAGTGAAATTAATAATATGGAGCTAACAAGGAGCAGCCATTCATAAAGGTTAAATAAAGTGCAAAAAGTTTAAGAACAGTATATCACAAAAGTGAGTAAAGCGCTCACATTTTTGAAAATGTTTATGATCTTTTCATGGAACAACACATTCTTCGCTTAGGAGTATACTCACTTTTGATGCCAGTGGTTTAGATAGTAGAGATGGCCCGAATGGTTCGCCGGTGGACAGTTCCCAGCAAACATCAGCTGTTCGAGTCTACAGCGGGTATGGGCCGAAATTTCACATTTGCAAAATTTTGCACCAAAATTCGCAATTACGCATCGTAATCATAATGCGAAATTTCAGGGAAAATCGTAATTAATTTTGTATGTAATTGGAACATTTCATAATTTGCGTATTTTATCATGTAATTTTCGGAAAATTTCACCTACTTTTGTGCTGACTTTAGTGGTTAATAGCAAAGCCCCCATACATGCTATTGACACAAATTGCTACATATGTTAAGGAAAATAGTGGGTACAACACACAAAAAAGAATTTTTCAAAAATACCTCGTAGTTTGAGAAAATTGTTTTTAAAAATGCAAAGAAAAATGGTTTTTAAATTGTCGTTTTTCTGAGTCTAAAAAACTTTTTTACTTTGGATTTTTAAAACCAATTTTCTCAAAAACTACAAGGTCTTTTTGGAAAATTCTTTTTTTGACTATTTTCCTTAGCATATGTAGCAATTTTGGTGTCAATAGCATGTATGGGGGCTTTGCTATTCACTGCCAAGTCGGCACGAAATTACGCGAAAGTTACACAAAATGTTATGCGAAATTACGAATGACTATACAAAACCAATTAAATGTACAAATCGTAATTAAGCAATTAAGCATAGACAAAATTGCAAAAATGTACGTGAAAATTTGCGTAATCGTAATTAGCTAAACGTTAGATTACGATCATCACTAGCTGTAGTAGAGCAGGGTGCAGCAGCAGAGTAGGACTCAGCTGAGGACAATGGCCTCGATTCATCATTCTCTTTGAGATAACTTTTTCCAGTTTGTTAAATTACCGAATTCGAAGTTTAGCGATTTCTAGTTGTATTCATCAAGGTTTTTCCTCATTCGGTGTGAATTCGATAACAATTCGGTAACCATTCGGTAACGTGTCGATATTTCCATTTTACAGTGGTACTTTAACACAAGGCCATAAGATTCCCATGGAATTGTGGGTAAAAGGCAGTCCTTTGAGCACTACGTAGCAACATTCTGAATAGGGCTTTACACCTGGACCAGGATTCTGAAAGTGGTTGGGACAATCCCACAATTTGATAGGAACCTTTTCTAAAAAATTATAGTGCAGCTAGCAAATTAGTTAACCCTGACACTGCCTGTGTTCTCTTACAAGATGATTCAAGAGAAATGCAGATGTCGTGTTATAGCAAATAAATCTATTCTCTTACAAATTTATATGGTTGCAGACCTTATTCTTGCCCTTCTGCGCCTTTGAATCACTCTCAGCTGATACATAACCACTTCAAATGGCTCCATCTTCTCTGTCAGCAATGATCTGACAGGAATAACGACAGAGCAGTGAAGGAGATAACTAATCCTAAATGTAACGCTAAACCACGCCCACTTTCTTTTTCATGAATTGCACTTTATTCCGTTTTAGCGAATCGTTACCGAATCGTTACCGAATGTTCGCTAACAGCTGTAGATAACTTTGATGAATCCTGAAATGAAGTTAACAAATTCGGTATTTTACCAAACTGTTGTTAACAAATTTGCTAAGTGTTGATGAATCGAGGCCAATCATCAAAAGGGTGAAGGAGGAGTAGGAGGAGAAGAGGAGGTGGCAGCAGGTCTGCATGCAATTCATGGCAGTGTTACCAACTTCAATGCAGAGCCACGCATTCCATGCTTCCCAGCCGTCAGCAGTAGGGATGGTCGTAGTCAGCCAACTTCGCTACGCTGGAACTACGTGTAGTTTTACGCAATTACGCTTCGCCAAACTACGGCTTTGAAATCAAATATTCGCTTCGTATGCATTTTGTATACTACGCTTTAAAATACGCAATTATGCGTAGTACGCAGTGTAGTGTATGCGGATGCTTATGCCCGTATGCAGAAAATTTTACACATTAATCTCTCTTAAATGCTTATAATGGGAACTCTTCTATGCATACATTCCCCTTTCCAATGCGTACATTTGTAAGCATACAATCGCACGCGGAAAATTAGACGAGAGTAACACATTCATAGTTCACTACGCAATACACATGTTAACTACGCATAGTGGGCATAAGCTACGCGTAGCAGTACTTCGCTACGCGTAAATTCATAAGCGTAGTTTTGAAAATTCACCTACGAACTACGATGCGTAGATGCGAACTACGATACGTAAATTCGCACTGGCGTAGTTTCTGCTCATCCCTAGTCAGCAGGTTTACCTAATGTGCGGTATAGGTAATATACCTGCTCTTACCATGCTTTGCAGACCAGGTATCAGTGGTCAGATGGACCCTTGCCCCTACACTGTGTGCCAGGGATGTGGGGAGTGGGGACTTGGCTCTGCACATTACAGTACAGGTTTAGGATTGCCTTTTTGGAAAAATAATTTCTGCTGGGTACCTTCCACTGTGGAATCCCAATTGCAACAAATATTTTAATGGCCTCAGAGTCCACCAGCTTGCATGGTGACATCTGGCAGGCTAACGGTTCCAACATGCCAGCTATATTGATATGGACTTGTTTCACTAAAGGGACTTTGACAATGTATATTGGATGATGGACAACAACTGGAGAGATGTGTATTTTTGTATATATGCTTTATTTTTTATATCAATATAATTTTATAAACTTCAACTGATGAGTGTTGCGTATTTTTTCCAGAGGTAAACCTGTTAACCTATAAATATTCTGTTTATAGTGAGCTACATGCCCACTGCTGGCCAAAATTGATTATGACGACTTTTAGGCTGGCCCCTTAAAAACGGATCCGAGATGAAAAACTAACTATAACAAGTACCGTAACTTGTCTATACATCTTATCTAAAGTTTAGATAGTTTACACAACAAATCTAGCTGCAAACAGCTTCCATAGTATATGATTATTTCTTCCTGGGATACAATGACAGCAGCCATGTTCTGATTGTCATCATTATACACAGGCAAAGCTGCTCTGCATCTCCACCCCTCTGCCTGTGAAAACTTCTCTCCTCTCTCCTCCCCTCTGCGTCTGAAATCTCTGGCTAATAACACCTCCTCCTGCCCAGACTGAGCTCCTATAAGCCCTTGCTACTCAGAGTGTCAAGTCACTGGAGAAGCTGTGGGTGAGGCTTGTTTAGTTTTATAGGGAATTAGAGTTTAAAAAAAAAAAAAAAAAAAAAGTGTATTTGGCTTTAGGAATGCCCTATAAACTATATACAGTATAAGGAACACAATTATGCAATGAGTAAAAGTTTATCTCGGATCCACTTTAAGTAGTTGATAATCATTTAAGGCAGATATCGATAAGGTATTTGACACACCCCAGACCTATAAACCAACATCATGGACAAGGTCTCCTCCTGCCTATCAGCCATCTCCTCCTGGATGTCCACTAGGTTCCTGAAACTAAATCTGGACAAAACAGAATTTATGATCTTCCCACCACATCCATCCATGACCCTCCCAGGTGTGCCTGTCACTGTTAACCGCACTAAAATTCACCCTACCTCTCAGGCCCGCTGTCTGGGTGTCACCCTGGACTCCGCACTCTCCTTCACTCCCCACATCCTAAACCTCACAAAGTCCTGAAACTTCCAGCTCCATCTGAAAGATCCGCCTTTTCCTGACATCTTTCACCACTGAATTCCTTATCCATGCCTGTGAGGAAACGCGGAACGCGTGTTCTAACGGCAGGGCGGCTGAGTCCGCGTTCAGCACAGTGACTGGCATGCGGAGACGTGCGCCTGGCACCACGAGGGAACGCGGAAAAGCCGCCGCTCGTACTGACAGCAAGGCGGCTGTTTCCGCGTCCAACGCGCCGGTTTGTATGCTGCAGCGTACGGTTGAGGTGGCTGGGTCTGTTAGTTCACATGGACAACATGGAGAGCTACGCGCGCGCGGCCCAGATGTCAGGACCTTTATACCAGCAGGGGAAGTGTCAGCTGATCAGGAGGATCAGCTGATTCCTGCTGGACTCATGATTGGCTGAGTGGCTTGGGCGGGGCGGCAGACTCCAGCAGCTATATATACAGCTTGCTTGCCAGTTGCTGGTTGTCTGCCATTGCAAATGCTTTATGTGTTAGCACACAGACCTCAGTCAGATCCTAAAGTGTGTTAGAACCAGGAGGACCTGGGAATTCACACTGAGCTAGATTACTCTCGCATACTGTGTCAGTTCTATGTTATGCTTTAGACCAGTTCCAGGGTGTTGTGACTACGGACCTCACACCCAAGACTAGGATACTGTATCATTTCTATGTTATACCTTAGCCCGGTTCCAGGGCATAGAGAATAGGCCCTCACACCTGGTTAGGGCAAGCCTGTACATATTGGCAGCAGGGCTTCCTGCAACCAAGCCTGGGTCCCTCTTCCAGGGAGTCCTCAGGCTACAGGAATATTCCCCACAGTCAGGGGAGTATCCCTCAAGTCTCTCAGGCCACCGGGGCCCCTGGTGGTCTATGCTCAGAGTGTTACTGTTACTCCAAACACTCACATCACTCAGGTGTCCAGAGGTTAGACATACCTGGATTATTAGTGATTCTGCAGATCATTCATAATCTGGTGTATATCTGCATTACTGGTGAATCTGCAGTTCACCAATAATCAGATTCTCTCTGCGTGTTGTCACCAATCGTTACAATGCCCTTATAATTTTCTGCCTTGACTCCTGCAATTCCTTCTGTCTGGTATCCCTATGACCCGAATTGCTCCACTGCAGTCCGTCATGAATGCAGCAGTCAGAATGATCTACTCCTCCCATCCCTCTATCCCGGCGGCTCCCCTCTGTGAATCCCTCCACTGGCTTCCTATCCAGTCCACAATCAGATTCAAGATACTGTGTCTGGTCTGCAAATCTGTCCACAAAACCTGTCCAACCTACATTTCCAATCTTAATCAGGAGGTACACACCTAGCTGCTCACTCTGCTCCTCCAATGAACTTCACCTGACTCACCCCCACATCACCCAATCCCATGCACGCCTCTAGGACTTCTCAAAAGCTGTTCCAACACTATGGAACTCCCTACCTCCCTCCATTAGGTTTTTCCTCCTTCAACATGTTCAAGAAGGCCTCAAAATGCTCCTTCTCACTCTGGCCTACCCCAACACACACACACACACACACACACACACACACACACACACACACACGTGCTCTAAACCCGCAACTGAACTCTGGTCCCCTACCTTTGATGACCCTACCTCTCCCTCTAGATGCGCTTTGAGTCCTATGGGAGAAAAGTGCTATAGAAATGTTATTGTATTGTATTGTATAGATTGTAAGCCTTTAGGCAGGGTCCTACTTATGTCTCCTACCTGTTCATGCATCTTCATTACTGTACACCCATCCTATAGATCTGAGTGAACTCAACTTGCCTAATCTCCATGCTCCCATCTAGCAATGCAGCACAGTATGAGTACAAGCATTACTGCTATTGTTGGCCCATTAACTTGCAGGCATAGTAGCACTCCAGTGAATTAGTTTAGACTGTATTCTGATAGTACTATTGCAATTTTCTGTGTGGGGCACTACACAGCCCACTGATACCCTCAGCTGTGCACAGTACTACTGCTGTTGTTGGCCCATTCAGTTGCAGGCATAGTAGCACTTCCAATGCATTACTTTAGACCTATACCTTGTTTTTTGGGCTAAAGTTTGACCCTCTACATTACAGCCAGCAGACACATGGCAGCCAATCAGGCTGCACTCCCTCCTGGACCCCTGCCCCCCTATAAAAATGCTGCAGCGTCGGCCATGTTCTCAGTCTGCTGATGCTGACTGATAGGAAGGGAGAGGTTGCTGGAGAGATAAGGAAAGCGTTAGTTAGGCTGTTAGCTTGCTCCTCACTGAAATACACTGACACTCACTGAAATACACTGACACTGCACAGCTGCCATGTCTGTTGCAGCTGTGCAAGGCCCAGCTAGCACACACTATTACCACTGCATATCTTTCAAAAAAGCTCTTTTGAGAGATAATATTCTTCTGATGTGCTGTGTGTGAGTGTGTGTGTGTGTGTGTGTGTGTGTGTGTGTGTGTGTGTGTGTGTGTGTGTGTGTGTGTGTGTGTGTCACTGACACTGCATAGATACAGCCCTGTCTGTCACAACTGTCCTTTGCTGTACTACTGTGCCAGGTCCAGCACACTGTATTACCACTGTGCATACCGTCCCCCTGTATCTGTGTGACAGCATACTGTATTATACCAGTGCATACCTTTCCGCTGTATTTGTGTGACAGCATACTGTATTATACCAGTGCATACCTTTCCACTGTATCTGTGAGACAGCTCACTGTATTATACTAGTGCATACCTTTCCACTGTATCTGTGAGACAGCTCACTGTATTATACTAGTGCATACCTTTCCACTGTATCTGTGAGACAGCTCACTGTATTATACTAGTGCATACCTTTCCGCTGTACTGTGTGACTGCACACTGTATTATACCAGTGCATACCTTTCCCCTCTACCTGTGTGAGAGCACACTCTTTTATACCAGTGCAAACCTTTTCCCTGTATCTGTGTTACAGCATACTGTATTATACCAGTGCATACCTTTCCACTGTACTGTGTGACAGCACACTGCATTATAACAGTGCACAACTTTCCACTGCATCTGCGTGATTGCACACTGTTTTAGACCAGTGCATATTTTTCCACTGCATCTGTGTGACAGCACACTTTTATACCAGTGCATACCTTTCCACTGTATCTGTGTGACAGCATACTGTATTATACCAGTGCATACCTTTCTGCTTTAACTGTGTGACAGCACAATGTGTTATACCAGTGCATACCTCCCCCCTGTATCTGTGTGACAGCATACTGTATTATACCAGTGCATACCTTTCCCCTGTATCTGTGTGACAGCATACTGTATTATACCAGTGCATACCTTTCCGCTATAATTGTGTGACAGCACAATGTATTATACCAGTGCATACATTCCCCCTGTATCTGTGTGACAGCATACTGTATTGTACCAGTGCATACCTTCCTCCTGTATCTGTGTGACAGCATACTGTATTATACCAGTGCATACCTTTCCGCTGTACTGTGTGACAGCACACTGTGTTATATCAGTGCATACATTTCCACTGCATCTGTGTGACTGCATATTGTTTTAGACCAGTGCATACCTTTCCGCTGTACTGTGTGACAGCACACTGTATTATATCAGTGCATATCTTTCCCCTGTATCTGTGTGACAGCATACTGTATTATACCAGTGCATACCTTTCCTCTATATTTGTGTGACAGCACAATGTATTATACCAGTGCATACCTTCCCCTTGTATCTGTGTGACATCATACTGTATTATACCAGTGAATATCTTTTCACTGCCTCTGTGTGACAGCACACTGTATTATATCAGTGCATAACTTTCCACTGCATCTGTGTGACTGCACACTGTTTTAGACCAGTGCATATCTTTCCTAGAGATGGCCCGAACGGTTCGCTGACGAACGGTTCCAGGCAAACTTCGGGTGGTTTCGCCTTCGCCGGTGAAGGCAAACTTTCTCGGAAGTTCGATTCACCCCATAATGCACTATGAGGGTCAACTTTGACCCTCTGCATCACAGTCAACAGGCACATTGTGGCCAATCCGGCTACACTCAGCCCTGGAGCCCCATCCCCCCTTATATAAGGCAGGCTCGCCGGCCATTACACTCACTCATGTGCCTGCTAGTAGACAGACTAGGGCGAGCTGCTGCAGATTTTTTCTCCTAGGGAAAGGTTAGTTAGGCTCTTGGCTTCCTAGCTTGCTCCTGGCTGAATCTTATTGCTTTAATAGCACCCCCTCAACAGCTCTTTTCAGAGGTAATCCTGTTCTTGTGATCATTTTTTTTTTCTGTGTGTCAAACTGACACTTGTGTTGCATACACAGCCTTGCTAATTCATACTGTGTGTGTGCCACTGCCAGCAGCCCAGCACATTCAGTGACTACCTGTGTGTGTGACAGGGAGCTGCAAATTGTACTACCCAGTACTGCATATACCTACTAGTACCTGCTGTGTTTAGTTAATCCACCTCATCACTGCATATACCTACCTTTGTGTTGAGTGAAGTCACCTCACTGCATCTACCTAGCTGTTGTGTTGAGTGAACCCACCTCACTGCATACACCTAGATGGTGTGTTGAGTAAACCCACCTCACTGCATTTACCTACCTTTGTGTTGAGTGAACCCACCTTACTGCATATACCTACCTTTGTGTTGAGTGAACCCACCTCACTGCATATACCTACCTTTGTGTTGAGTGAACTCACCACTCTGCATATAACTACCTTTGTGTTCAGTGAACCCACCTCACTGCATCTACCTAGCTGTTGTGTTGAGTGAACCCACCTCACTGCATATACTGTACCTACCTTTGTGTTGAGTGAACCCACCTCACTGCATAAAACTACCTTTGTGTTCAGTGAACCCACCTCACTGCATCTAACTACCTTTGTGTTCAGTGAACCCACCTCACTGCATATACCTAGCTGTTGTGTTGAGTGAACCCACCTCACTGCATCTAACTACCATTGTGTTCAGTGAACCCACCTGACTGCATATACCTAGCTGTTGTGTTGAGTGAACCCACCTCACTGCATCTACCTACCTTTGTGTTCAGTGAACCCACCTCACTGCATATACCTACCTTTGTGTTGAGTGAACCCACCTCACTGCATTTTTTTTAACATATTTTTTATTGACACATCTTTGCATTTTACAAACAATCCACAGGGATTTGAATAAACAGTGTCAACAGTAAAAACAAGTAGGCTACATAGTAGACTGCACATGAATCGACACTCTGTTGCAAGTCCGTACAGATGTTATTCACAAATATTAGTTGCTGTGACAGTTAGCTCTCTACTTAACAGCTTCTAGACAGGATGTCAAGAGTATATGGCCTTGAACGACCATCTAACACTCAGTGTATCCACGACATAGTCTATATAGTTCAGGTTCAGATTAATATTAGACCTAGATTATGGTTGTATAATCAAAAACCAGTTAGTAATAGGTCATGCATTTCCTATTAACTGAAAATAAACAAAAAAAAACAGACATCAAAATAAACGTTTAAACCTTTCCCTGGGTAAAATGAGTTATTCAATCTATTTATAGAAAGCTTAGTTAACTTAATTACAGGCATGGGAGTATGATATATCACTAGAGCATGATATTTTTATATTCTTCTGAGTCTAGAAAAATCGAGCCAAACAGCCCATATGCCATAGTATTTTTCAGATAGGTCTTTGCTTGTTAATAGTGTTTCCTCTGTTTTGTGGATATCATTCACTTTGCTTAGCCACTCTCGAATAGTTGGAATTCTAGTTGATCTCCAATGAAGTGGTAATAAGCTCTTGGCTGTGTTAAGCAGGTGGGGGACAATACAGTTCCTATATTTTTTCACTTTAGATAGATGTAGTCAGGGCTGTGGAGTCGGTCCAAAAATCCACTGACTCCGACTCCTCAGTTTAGGATTCCACCGACTCCGACTCCTGACTCCGACTCCTCTAATTTGCATATTACAATTTTGTTGATTAAAAGAATGTAACATGAAATTCGTCTCTTAACTGCCAACGCTTAGGAATTTTACAAGACAACTGAAGTGAGAAGGATATGTAGACTACTATATTTATTCCCTTTAGACTAAAACTAGTCCTTGGTAAGAGTACTTGTAAAAGGTACAAACTGGAACAAACAACATCTATCAGGCCCTAGGTAATGTAAGTGTGGGTACATGTAAGAATGATGTGCAGGTACTCTGCAGGGGAATGAAGAGATAGTAAACAGACAACACCTCTGTGTTCAATGTGCACAACATTCTCAGTGGATTCCCTGCAGCTCTGTGGGGAGTGCATATGTAGAGTATAGTACTACTGTGTAACAAAGTAAACCTGAGACAGATGAAATTAAAGTTTTATAAATTCCTGGGGCTTCCTCCAGCCGCCTTCAGGATAATCAGTCCCTCGTTGTCCTCCTCCACTCCCTGGATCTTCTGCTATGAGTCCAGGTACTTGAGCCAGTCAGGCGTAGTGCGCATGCACACACTCCGCCGCCAAGAGCATACTACACCTGTGCAGCACTATTGCGCAGGTGCAGAATGTTCCTGGCTGTGGGAGCGGCATGCGGCCGGACAACGCTGACTAGCTGAATTACCAGGACTCACAGCAGAAGATCCGGGTGGTGGAGGACAACGAGGGACTGATTAGCCTGAAGGGGGCTGGAGGAAGCCCCAGGTATGTATAAAACTTTACTTTTCATCCGTCTCAGTTACCCTTTAATTTGTAGTCACCAAACCAAATTTTAACAACATATCAAATTATTTGATTTCATCAGCAAAGGGAGTGCATACATTTGCATAAATCAGCATCAATGCAGAATTATTTCCATCTTGTTGACAATCTCTATTAGTGACACAGCTACACATCAGGCTTTATTCTTACAGCATAGATGTTATTTAGTATATATGTTACGGCCAGAACCCGAAGTCTGGCCACTTCGGGTTCTGGCCGGTCAGAATGCGAAGTGGCCGCTCTCTGCGGCCAATACACAAAACACTGCTCAATTTCGGACTTTGGCCGGCCAGAACGCGTTCTGACAAAGTGTGGCCGGCCAAGTCCCGAAGCTCACCTCTCTGCTTTAAGTTTCCCCGCTGTCCCCTCTCCCTGCACTGTCTCCGGCTGTCAGTTCTGTCCCCTCTCCCCGCGCAGATCTCCGGCTGTCAGTTCTGCTTGAAAGGACCCCAGGGCTGCCCTAATGCTGCCGGCTGCTTTATGTTCCCGAGGTGTCCGCGCTGTCTGCTGTTGGCTATTTTCTGCTCCAGCGACCAGAGGCTGCCAGAGAGGGGAGGAGGGAGGAATGTCCCGAGAGGTCAGCGCTGTCCGCAGCCTGCTCCAGCGACCACTGGCTGCCAGAGAGTGGAGGAGGGAGGAATGTCTGAGGGGTCAGCGCTGTCTGTATTCACGGAGGTGAGAAAAAATGAAGGGGGGAGGAATGTCCCACTGTCCCCAAATTAACTCCTTAAGGACCCTGCAGCCTGCTTTTTCCAGATGACACAGGGCTCAGTGGATGGACACTGAGAATGAAGGGGGAGGAATTTGATATGCGGATGGGCCAACTAATGTAATAAATGGAGGGGGGGGGGGGGGGTGGATGGAGTTTATGGATAATGGAGGGGAGAAGAAAGCAAAAGGTCACTATGTAAAAGACAGTGGGAGAGTAAGATAAGGAAAATATGTGAAAACATATGCTGGGAACCCTTGCCTGAAGTACCTGATGCTGAGGGAACCGGTAATATTACATGTGTGCCTCCCACTTCACTGTGTGTGTTTGTAATGTTCCTGTGTGAACCTGTGTGAGGAGTTTCTGACAGAGCTAGGAGTTTGTAGCTCTGCTACTGCTGCTTCATTTTTGTGGGAATTCTGCTGTTGCTGCCAAGATAATATAATATTTTATTCTACTGTGTGCTGCGGCTGCCATTCTGTGGTGTTTTCGTGAACTTTCTGTGGTAGTTTGGTGTAGATTCTTCTGCTGCAGCCATTCTGTGGTGCTTCTTTGAACATTCTGCTGCACCTGCCTTTCCGCAGTTCTGTATTTTTTTGGACATTCAGTTGCAACTGACATTCTGAGTTACAAACATGCTGGATGAAAGTAACACACTTGTGGAACCAGGATTTGATATGAAAACCAGATTTATGGATAGTTTGAACTCAGTGATACAGGACAAAGCAAGTAATTGCGCTATCTTTAGTAGAGAAAAATACTGTGATGTTATAGAGCAGGTGAAAGCAGCTAAAACAAAGCAGAAGAAACAAAGCGTTGACTATCGGCGAATAAGAAAATATGATGTCATCGTAGTTGATGGAACAGAAAAACTGATTGCACCAGTAACAAAAGAAAACCGTGCTGTTTTGTACTATGTACATACAGAAGAACTGTTTGACATACTGCACGAGACGCATTTAAAAATTGGTCATGGAGGTCGCACCCGCATGGAAAAGGAACTACACCTAAAGTTCAAAAATATCACAAAAGAAGCCATTAAACTGTATCTGAGCTTATGCAAGCCATGCCAGACTAAACTGTCTAATCCGAAGAAAGGTTTAGTTTCTAAACCTTTGCTCTTTAACGAATTGAATTCAAGATGCCAAGTAGATCTGATCGACATGCAAAGCAACCCTGACAGGCAGTACAAGTTCATCCTCAATTATCAGGATCATTTAACCAAGTTTATATTACTACGGCCTTTGAAAAGCAAAACCGCAGCAGAAGTCGCTTACCAGTTACTTGACATTTTCACCATCATAGGTGCGCCGAGCGTCCTTCAGTCTGATAATGGCAAAGAATTTGTCAGCCATGTCATTAATGAACTGAAATCTATGTGGCCTGAATTGAAACTGGTACACGGCAAACCGCGGCATAGCCAAAGCCAAGGTTCCATTGAACGTGCCAATCAGGACGTTCAGAATATGATGATGACATGGATGCAGTCAAATGATTCAACACATTGGGCTGAGAGTCTTCGATTTATTCAATTTATGAAAAACCGCTCTTTTCACCAAGGCATCCACCAGTCGCCATATGAAGCCATGTTTGGTTGCACAGCAAAAGTGGGACTGAGTACTTCCAATCTACCCAAAGAAATTGTAGACAAGTTGGTTACAGAGGAAGATCTTGAGAAAATCGAACAAGAAATGGAGACGGCTATTAATGGAGGGGCTTCTGCCGACAATGAAAATGCTGCGGTAGCAACAGCATCAGGAAGTTCAGTTCAGTCGCCTGAGAATAGTAACACAGACGTATTGTGTCCAGTATGTGAAAAAGAGTGTTCATCAGCTCACACCTGTGGATCTTGTGGAAATGATGTTCATGCAATTTGTGGAGTAAGCAACGCTGTGGATGAAGGGTATGGAAGTAAAATTACTTGCTGGTTATGCCATAAGAAACAAGAAATCAGGAAGAAGAGATCAGCAGCCCATGTTGGCTTGCAAGCTCAAGCTTCAAAGATGCTCAAAAATTCAGATGCGAAATTCCCACAAGCAAATATTGGAGATAACGTGCGCATTCGTATACCAGATGTTGACAGAGGCCGTGGAGACCCAAGAAGCGTTCTTGCAGTTGTAATGAATGTTGAGAACGGTTTCTACAAGCTAGGAACAGAACATGGTGTTCTGAAACAGCTGTTCGCCAGAAGTGAGTTTACCATTCTCAATGAGAAATTGGTAACATTGGAAGCGGTTGTCAAAACAGAAAAATCACTTCGGACCATCGCATCTTCCCAATCACTGACTGGCGGGCAAGGATATACTCGTTGCAGCTGCACTGGAAAATGTGCAACGAATCACTGCAAATGTAGAAGACAGAAACTTTTGTGCAATTCCAAGTGTCATAAAAGTTTGACTTGCTGTAACAAGTAAACTACTGCTGTTGAACAATATTCCTGTATAAATTTGACATTAAAAAAACGGTTCATTTACTTTTATAAAAGGTTACATGTCAGTTTTGACCAAATTAAGTTGATATTAAAAGAAAAAGTTACAGGCCAGTTTTGGCCACATTAATAAAGTTCATTACTAAGTTATATTAATTCTCTGAGTTTTATTTATGTTGTGAGATTTGTGCATTTTGGACTTTGGCCAGCTGACTTTGGCCATTTTGCAAACTGGCCGGCCAAAGTCAGAAATTTCCAGCATTTTGGACTTTGGCCGATGTCAAATCGGCCAGTTCTAGAAACGGCCGGCCAATTCTAGAATTGGCCGATTTCTGGTTTTGGCCGTAACATATATAAGAGATTCCTGTGTACACATCATATATACAGTCACAATCAGATATGTATATCTGACCTTAAAAATACAGGGACTGCTTTATTGAAGCAGCACAAGTAACTAATTTTGATTGGTTTATTTCATTTTTGTGGACTAAGCACAGCTATTACTGTATTTATAGTGTATATATACACATTATTTTTAATGACTATTATCTGAGAAATAGAACATTTTATTATATTTTCTATTTTAATTACAGTTACAAATTCATTAGGAGTCGGAGTCTGAGTCGGTGCATTTTTTCCCGACTCCGACTCCAGGCACCCAAAATTGCCCGACTCCGACTCCACAGCCCTGGATGTAGTAAGACTGACCAAGGGGTTCCCTCTATGTTTTGTGATGAGATTTGGCGGCTGATGTCTATAACCTCTCTCCAATAGGGTTGTATTTTGGGGCAGGAACATAGCATTTCCACACCCTTGCCAACATAGGTTGCTAACTCCCCTATATATTTTAGCTAATCTATTTGGGGTTCTGTACCATCTTGAAAGAGTCTTATAGTTACTTTCTTGTATTTTAGAACTGATGGAAGAGGAATGGACGTTCCTTAGGATAGTGTCAAGTTGGTCATTTGACAATGAAGATCCTATTTCCCTTTCCCATTCCCTTATATATAATAGGGGCGTATCACTTTCTTCCATTAATAGAAGTTTGTATATTTCTGAGGTGGCATGTTCCAATTTAGATTTTTTAAGAAATAGGGATACCCATAGATATGGACTGCTTCTATCATTTAGAGGAACCGTCCACTTTGTGAACCAGGACCTGACCTGGGCATACCTCCAGAAATCAAAGGGGAATTGGCCATATATTTTGCGTAGCTCATAGAGAGTTTTGCATTTTGTGCCAGACCATAGATGCCCCAGGCATGTTAGTTGGCCATCTCCCCAATTGCCAAAGAATCCCCTTTCAAGGCCTGGGTTAAAAAGAGGGTAGCCCGTGAGAGGAGTCATAAGAGAGACCTCGGGGTACCACTTATATCTTTTATTAATGTTGTCAACTATTTTGAGTGCATTAGTTATCCATTGAGGAGATTTATCAGAAAGTTTCCTATATTGTTTAGGTACCCATATAGCTTTAGCCAATTCTCTACCTGCCAGTATTTTATCTAATCTTACCCAACCCTTAGTAAGTGTCGAAAAATTCCAATCCAGTGTTCTATTAAGAGCTATAGCTTTATAATAGAGTTTAACATCTGGTAAGCCCAGACCTACCTTTTCTTTTTATAAGTGTGTTGTATGAGAGTCTAGAATGTTTATTTCTCCAGACAAATTTGATGAAAAGGGATCTTAATTTGTTAAAGAATTTGTTTGGGACGGGGATAGGAATCATATTAAGTAGAAAAAGGATTCTGGGCATTAGATTCATTTTAATGATGCTAATCCTTCCAAACCATGTAAAGAAATCCTTATTACATCTTTCCAGATTCCCTTGTATTGTGTCCAACAGGACCTGGAAATTTAGAGGATATAGCTCTGTCAGGTTAGAGGGGAGGTTAATGCCTAGATATTTAAGAGATTTTTTTCTGTATGGAAATTGAAAATTTTGTACGATTTGATTAATAGTCAGTTCGGGGAGATCTACTGAGATGAACTCAGATTTGGAGGGATTTATTTTAAAATTGGAGAGTAGGCTATAAGCATCAAATTCCGCCAGGAGATTGGGGAGCGTTATAAGAGGTTCTTTAATATAAAAAAGAATGTCGTCCGCGAAGGTGGAAAGTTTATATTGTTTTCCACCTATTTCTGGGCCCTTAACGTCTGGATTGCATCTAATGCTACGCAGAAAAGGTTCTAATGTAAGAACAACAAAAGCTCGGTATACAGAGGCGCCTGAGTAGAGTAAAACGTTTTAAAAACCGTTTAAAAGCAGAGGGGGGTGTTAGGGTGGACTTACCTCCCTCTTACAAAAAAGAAAACTCACTCGAGTCTCGATAAAACAGAATTGACAAATAATTTATTCAACTCCACAAATGCAACACGTTTCGTGGGCGTGACCCCGCTTCCTCAGGCAAAAATGGGAGCACAACTGGAATAAAAGCAAAATGTACACACAATAACTACCCACAGAATTGCAACAATCGGCGCAGCAGATAATTGGTAGAAAGCACATAAAATAATTGCTACATAAAGCATTGCTGAAAAAAAAAAAAAAAAACATTTATGGCCCACATAAACACAGGGCCATGCGAACAAGCTTAGATGTCAGAAATCAAATAGCTAAGGCTTAATGCTCACAGATTAGAGGGTTCATATTATATGTCTCAAAGTGAAACAGTTAAATGGTAGAGCTGGGTATAGGGCACGGTCTATTCCCAGACAGCATATAAAGCTTTATATGGACACAAAAGGAATTAATATAAACTGCAAGCATAAAGTATATGATAACTTACCTCAGTGGGTCAAGCAGTAGGTTTGAGCGCCTCTGTGTCACTATGAAGTGAGGCTTGCTTTAAATAGGGAGAAAGGTTAAACTGACAGGACTGAAGTCCAATCAGGAAGTGTTTGGTAACAGGAAGTGTTTAGTAACAGGAAGTGTGACTAAGGTCACACAGGAAGTGAGCGCTTCCAGTGGGATAGTTATGGGATACCCAGCAGTGGCTGGAATATGGGATAGCCAGTAATGGCTGGATAGTGTAATGGTCAAGGGCTCTGCCTACAACACAGGCGACCCAGGTTCAAGACCCGGCTCCGCCAGTTCAGCAAGTCAGCATGTAATTCAGTGATATGGTAATAAGAGAGACTGCGCATGTGCGGAAACCTAAAGACAGGGGAAAATAGCTTTCTTTTGGGCAGCTAGACAATTCATGTAACCTTTAGCAATGGATGTTCATATAAAAATGTCACTGGGTGTGCACTTGTATACATATGGATTCAGGTGTAAAAATGGTAAAATATAACAGTATGAGTGTTTTTTAAAAAAACATATAAACATGCCAACAGTATGTAGTAAAAGTATACATGAGATAGAGCATAAGAGGCCACCAATGATAAAAAAGCTAATACAATGTTATTATAAAAATGTGGGTAAGGATAATATGAAAAAACAATATAAAACATATAGACGTATAAAAGCAACATATAAAAATATATAAATTAATAATAAAAGGGGTCAAGAGTAAGAAAGATATAAAAGAGAGGACCATTAAAAGCATAAAAAAGGTTTGGAGTATAGATGTAGCTATTTGGCAATAATTAAACACTAGGGAGGTGGGATCAAAATACTTTTTCTAAGACCTCATTTAGCCCTGTTGGTATTAGGGTTTTGAGGATCTTTATCCACATCATCTCCCTATGCCGTAAACTCTCAAAAACCTTAGTGGTGTTGGGGGGTAGAGATTCATAGTTACATAGTTACATAGTTATTTTGGTTGAAAAAAGACATACGTCCATCGAGTTCAACCAGTACAAAGTACAACACCAGCCTGCTCCCTCACATATCCCTGTTGATCCAGAGGAAGGCGAAAAAACCCTTACAAGGCATGGTCCAATTAGCCCCTAAAGGGAAAAATTCCTTCCCGACTCCAGATGGCAATCAGATAAAATCCCTGGATCAACATCATTAGGCATTACCTAGTAATTGTAGCCATGGATGTCTTTCAACGCAAGGAAAGCATCTAAGCCCCCTTTAAATGCAGGTATAGAGTTTGCCATAACGACTTCCTGTGGCAATGCATTCCACATCTTAATCACTCTTACTGTAAAGAACCCTTTCCTAAATAAATGGCTAAAACGTTTTTCCTCCATGCGCAGATTCAATCAGAGTGATAGTGAATAGGTGTGGGTTGTTTTGGTGATGAGTGCCAAAGTGCCGGGAAACGCTGTGGAGTGCATAATTATTAATGATGTTCCTTTTGTGTTGCCCAATTCTGGTTCTGGTGGCCTGGGTGGTCCGTCCGATATATTGCAGTTTGCAGGGGCATGATATTAGGTATATTACATTTTTGGTTTCACAGGTGATGTTTTGTTTAATTGTGTAATGAGTGTTGGTGGTATATGATTGAAAGGAATCTGTTTGGGTTACAAAGGAACAGGCCTGGCAACAGGACTTTTGACAAGCCCGTGATCCTAGGAGTAGTGAGCTGGTGTGGTGGCTTGGTTCATTGAGTTGGATCATTTTAAGTCTGCTGGGGGCTAATAGGTTCCGGAGGTTGGGAGCCCTCCGAAAAGTAAGTGTTGGATTTTTAGGTAATTTTTAGGACTTCAATTTACCTGTCAATATAACCATAATTCCATAGAATATTTAGATCCCCTACTTTTCACTGATTCCATCCACATCAAAACCAAAACCCACTTTATAAAGGTAGACACCAACAATTACATCCACTTTGACAGTCATCATCACCGCCCATGGACAACCAACACACCCTACAGCCAATACAGATGCATACACCGGTGTCATACTCACCGGCCTGGCTCCCTCCAGCGTCTTCGCGGGCGCATCCATACACGCGCGCGCGCGGGCACGCTGGGATTTGTAGTCCCTGTAGACTGTCATGGCGCGCACGGCGCTGTGCGCGTGCGCAGTGCGCGCGTTGGGTTGCGCGCATGCGCACGCGGCGCCGCGCGCACGCGCACTCCTCGCTGCGCGCTGCGCGCATGCGCGGGCGCTCATTTTGGCACCCATTGCCCTATTTAAACAGGTCTGCCCATAACTCAGTGCTGTTTGTTCATACAGCGTGTGCCCAGTGAACCTGTTATTATATTGATTGTTTTCCCGGTATTGACCCCTGGCTTGTGACCTCGACTACTCCTGTCTGCTGCCCGTCTTGATCCCTGGCTTGTCTCTCCGCTATTGACCGTCTGCTGCCTGCCTCGACCTCTGGCCTGTCCCTGACCATTCTGATCTCCGCCTGCCCTGATCTTGGCTTGCCTTCGACTTCGAGTACACCTGTACCTTGGCTCTCCACACTGAGACGTCACCTGTTCTCCAACCCACTGTGGGATTATCCTGAGCGCAACCTGGTGGGCACTAGGCAGCGAAGTTCCACTTCCCCCTCCTGGGGTAGTGGTCCTGCTTCCCCCTCAAGGGGTCGTGTGTGAAGACCCGTGGTCACTTAGACTCTGCGCTTGGGTGGTCCGTATCATAGTGGGGCGGTCAACAGCCCTTTCCGCAACCCTAACAGTAACAAACAGCCAAGATGAACGACTCTGGAGAGCGATCACCGTTTGATGCCCTCTGTGATTTGGTACAACAACTGACTATGTCCGTGCAGCTAGTTCAAAGGGACTGCACTGAGATCCGTGGCCAGTTTGCCAATCTACAGAACCCTGCAGCTTCCGTCATCCCTGCTCCTGATCCGCCTCCTGCCGTTGCTCCTGTTCTACCACCTGCCAACCTTGAAGCAATAGCTCCCGAACCGAAGTTGCCACTACCAGAACGCTTCTCTGGGGATCCAAGCAAATTCAGACTGTTCAGGAGTGCCTGCCACCTGCACTTCTCCCTGTTACCCCGCACCTATGCCAGCGAGAGTGTCCGTGTTGGAGCTATCATCTCTCTGCTCCAGGGGGAACCACAGGCCTGGGCCCTTCGTCTGGTAGATCAAAGTGATGTCTGTTTGCAAGATTCCGCATCCTTCTTTGAAGCAATGGCAGAACTGTATGACGACCCTAGCAAAGGAGCCTCAGCAGATGCCGCCATACGGGCTCTTCGTCAGGGTCGCAGGACGGTGGAGGAGTATGTCCTGGAATTCCGTCGCTGGTCTGGCGACTTAGACTGGAACGAGTCAGTACTCAAGTCACAGTTCCGTCTGGGCCTTTCTGAGACTGTCAAAGATGAGCTTGCCCGGGTGGGGATCCCAGCCACTCTTAAGGATCTCATCCAGCTCGCTATCCAGATTGACCGACGCTTAAGAGAGAGACGTCAGGAAAGAGCTGGAATTTCTCGCAGTTCCTGGTTTCCTCCCGCTCCAGTGCTTCCTCCAGTTGCTCCTGCTGCCTCCAACTTCCCATCCATGGAGGAACCTGAGCCCATGCAGTTGGGCCTTGCCCGACCGTCCTTGTCTCCTGAGGAAAGACAACGTCGTCGAAGCTGCCAACCTCTGTCTGTACTGTGGGGCCTCCGGACACTTTCGTCAGGATTGTCCAGTCCGCCCTCTAAGTAAGCCTGATTCCATCCACTCTTTGGAATTGCAAAGTCCCTTGGCTTCAGCTGCTCACATCCCTCTTTCTCTCCTTTTACAGGATCCCAGAGGAAAGAACATTAATATTGGAGCCATCATCGACTCAGGGGCTTGTTCCTGCTTTCTAGACCTTCATCTGGCCCAACAACTCCAATTACCAATCCGCCAGAAGAATAAGCCTCTACTCATTCAACTTGCTGATGGGTCATCTATCCATTCCGGACCAGTCACACTAGAGACTTTTCCCCTGCTGGTCACCATCAAAAATGATCATCAAGAGTACCTCTGCTTTGACCTGATTCCCTCTCCTCTGTTTCCTGCCATCCTGGGAATGCCCTGGCTTAAGAGCCACAACCCTCTGATTAACTGGATCTCCGGGGAGGTCCTTTTCAACTCCCCCTACTGCTCTCGCTTTTGCTTTCCGAGTATAGGCCGCCTGCTTTGTACCAGCTCTAAAAAAGCCACTCTGGTTCCAGCCGTCTACCACGACTACCTAGACGTGTTTGATAAAAAAGGGGCTGATTCTTTACCACCACACCGTATCTACGACTGCCCCATAAACTTACAGCCTGGAGCGGCCATTCCCTATGGCAGAATTTATCCTCTCTCTGAACCAGAGTCACTGATCCTTAAGGAATACATCGAGGAAAACCTCAAGAAGGGATTCATCAGACCCTCTTCTTCTCCGGCCGGTGCCGGAATCTTCTTCGTGGAGAAAAAAGACGGTTCCCTCAGGCCTTGCATAGACTATAGAGCACTTAATGTTATCACGACTAAGGACCGCTATCCGCTACCCTTGATGTCTGAATTGTTCCAAAGACTGCGGTCTGCGAAGGTCTTTACCAAGCTGGATTTGAGAGGAGCCTACAATCTGGTACGAATCCGGGAGGGTGATGAGTGGAAAACGGCCTTCAGATCCCGTTACGGCCACTTTGAGTACCTGGTCATGCCCTTCGGTCTCTGTAATGCCCCTGCAACCTTCCAACGTTTTATCAATGATGTGTTGAGAGACTTTATTGATGACTTCCTTGTTGTCTACTTAGATGATATTCTGATCTTCTCATCATCCTTGGAGGAACATCGGGTCCATGTCAAAAGGGTTCTTTCCCGGCTACGCACACATGAACTTTATGCCAAAGCAGAAAAGTGCGAGTTTGAACAGAATAACATTCAGTTCCTGGGCTTCCTAATCTCTGCTGAGGGAATAGAGATGGATCCTAACAAGGTATCCGCCATCTTGAACTGGCCGGAGCCTTCTGACCGTAAGGGGGTGCAGCGGTTTATCGGGTTTGCCAACTTTTACAGAAGATTCATAAAGAACTTTTCTAAGATTGTTGCCCCCATCACGCGACTAACCAAGACTCACCTTCCGTTTAAATGGACACCTGAAGCTCAGTCTGCCTTCAAGGATCTAAAGACTCTGTTCACTTCTGCCCCGATTCTCCGACATGCTGATCCTTCTCAAGCCTTTGTGTTGGAGGTAGACGCTTCAGAAACTGCAGTCGGGGCCATCCTCTCACAACGGTTTGAACCCAAGGCCCTTCTTCATCCTACAGCTTTCTTTTCCCGGAAACTTAGTTCCTCTGAAAAGAATTACGATGTCGCAGATAGAGAACTTCTGGCCATTAAAGCAGCTCTTGAAGAATGGCGTTATCTGCTAGAGGGAGCAATACATCCCATCCTGATCTTCACTGACCACAAGAACCTGGAGTATTTGCGTTCTGCGAAGAGACAGAAGCCTCGTCAAGCCCGCTGGGCCTTATTCTTCTCCAGGTTCAACTTCCATCTGACCTTCCGTCCTGGATCCAAGAATTCCAAAGCCGATGCTCTCTCTCGTATGTTTAATGAGGGTTATGCCACCAATCCGACCTCTGACACCATTCTTTCTGCTAATCACTTTCTTCTTCTACAACCTGAATTGTTGGAGCAAATCAAACAAGTCGTTGTTACATTACCTGCTCAGGAAGTTCCTTCAAGTCTGGTCTGCAGTGATGGTCTGTTTCTTCATGGAGATAAGATTTTTATTCCTCCTGCTCTTTGCCAGGAAGTGCTTGCCAACTGTCATGACAACAAGTTGGCGGGACATTTTGGAATTACCCGAACTCGGAAACTTCTCCAGAGAAGTTTTTGGTGGCCAACTCTTCCTAAAGACTGTAAGCACTTTGTACTTTCGTGTGAAACCTGCGCAAGATCAAAGAGTTCCAGAACTAAGCCTTGGGGTCTTCTTAATCCTTTGTCCGTTCCTGAGCGACCTTGGGACAAAATAGCTATGGACTTTATAGTCGACTTACCACCTTCCCAAGGATTCACTGCCATTCTGGTGGTAGTCGACCGCTTTACCAAAATGGCTCACTTCATTCCTTTGAAGGGTGTCCCCTCTGCCGCTACAACCGCCCAGATGTTCCTAAAAGAAATCGTCCGTCTCCACGGCCTCCCTTCCGAGATTGTTTCCGACAGAGGCTCTCAGTTCACCTCCAGATTCTGGAAAGAACTCTGTAAACTCCTGAACATCAAGTCCTGCCTCTCGTCTGGGTACCACCCACAAAGCAACGGCCAGACTGAGAGGACTAACCAGACGCTTGAACAATACCTGCGTTGCTTCTCTTCTGCCTCCCAAGATGACTGGTCCTCCCTACTCGCCACAGCTGAGTTTGCCTACAACAACTCTGTGCATGCCGCCACTAAAATGTCACCATTCTTTGCCAACTTTGCCTATCATCCTGTATACCTACCTGGAGTGGTGCCCGAGTCCTCAGTTCCTACCGTTCAGGATAGACTTAGATTGTTAACTGAGAATTTCAAGAAACTACAGTCCATTCTGCTGGAATCCCAAGAAAAGTCTAAATGGTGGGCAGACATGAAACGGGGAAAGAGCCCTAGTCTAACTCCAGGTGACATGGTGTGGTTATCCACTAATAATCTACGCCTTTGTTGCCCCTCTAAGAAATTAGGACCCAAGTTTGTGGGTCCTTTTCCCATTGACAAGGTTATCAACCCCGTGGCATACAGGTTGAAACTTCCTAGTTCTATGAGTATACATCCAGTTTTCCATGTATCATGTTTAAAGAAGGTCATGCCTGATAAATTTAATCGCTCTGCTGTTCCTCCTCCTCCTGTGCTGCTTGATGGGCAAGAAGAGTATGAGGTAGAAAGGATTTTAGATTGCAGGAGAAGAGGTAGATCTTTTCAGTACCTGGTTAAGTGGAAAGGGTTTGGGGTTGAGGAAAATTCCTGGGAACCCGTGCAGAATTTACATGCGCCCAGGTTAATTAAGATTTTTCACTCCAAGTTTCCTGAGAAACCGTACCCTGGAAGCACCCGGAGGTTGCTCCTGGGGGGGGGGGCAATGTCATACTCACCGGCCTGGCTCCCTCCAGCGTCTTCGCGGGCGCATCCATACACGCGCGCGGGCACGCTGGGATTTGTAGTCCCTGTAGACTGTCATGGCGCGCTGTGCGCGTGCGCAGTGCGCGCGTTGGGTTGCGCGCATGCGCATGCGGCGCCGCGCGCACGCGCACTCCTCGCTGCGCGCTGCGCGCATGCGCGGGCGCTCATTTTGGCGCCCATTGCCCTATTTAAACAGGTCTGCCCATAACTCAGTGCTGTTTGTTCATACAGCGTGTGCCCAGTGAACCTGTTATTATATTGATTGTTTTCCCGGTATTGACCCCTGGCTTGTGACCTCGACTACTCCTGTCTGCTGCCCGTCTTGATCCCTGGCTTGTCTCTCCGCTATTGACCGTCTGCTGCCTGCCTCGACCTCTGGCCTGTCCCTGACCATTCTGATCTCCGCCTGCCCTGATCTTGGCTTGCCTTCGACTTCGAGTACACCTGTACCTTGGCTCTCCACACTGAGACGTCACCTGTTCTCCAACCCACTGTGGGATTATCCTGAGCGCAACCTGGTGGGCACTAGGCAGCGAAGTTCCACTTCCCCCTCCTGGGGTAGTGGTCCTGCTTCCCCCTCAAGGGGTCGTGGGTGAAGACCCGTGGTCACTTAGACTCTGCGCTTGGGTGGTCCGTATCATAGTGGGGCGGTCAACAGCCCTTTCCGCAACCCTAACAACCGGAACTGCACAGACATTAAGGACTTCCATGACCAATCCAGAATACTTACAGGCAAATTCACTGACCGCAACTATCCACGCAAACTCCTGAAAGATGCCAAACACAGGGCCATGAATACCCGTCAACCAGCCCAGACCCAATCCACACAATCAGCCAACCCCTCCGCCCTTTTTCCAAGGTTTATCACCAAATTCAGTATGCAACATAGTGCTATCAGAACCATTCTCAAATCAAGATGGGAAATCCTACAGCAGGATCCTTATCTATTCAACACATTACCTAAAAATCCAACACTTACTTTTCGGAGGGCTCCCAACCTCCGGAACCTATTAGCCCCCAGCAGACTTAAAATGATCCAACTCAATGAACCAAGCCACCACACCAGCTCACTACTCCTAGGATCACGGGCTTGTCAAAAGTCCTGTTGCCAGGCCTGTTCCCTTGTAACCCAAACAGATTCCTTTCAATCATATACCACCAACACTCATTACACAATTAAACAAAACATCACCTGTGAAACCAAAAATGTAATATACCTAATATCATGCCCCTGCAAACTGCAATATGTCGGACGGACCACCCAGGCCACCAGAACCAGAATTGGGCAACACAAAAGGAACATCATTAATAATTATGTACTTCACAGCGTTTCCCGGCACTTTGGCACTCATCACCAAAACAACCCACACCTATTCACTATCTCTCTGATTGAATCGCTACCCCCCAACACCACTAAGGTTTTTGAGACTTTACGGCATAGGGAGATGATGTGGATACAGATTGTCAAAACCCTAATACCAACAGGGCTAAATGAGGTCTTAGAAAAAGTATTTGATCCCACCTCCCTAGTGTTTAATTATTGCCAAATAGCTACATCTATACTCCAAACTTTTTTTATGCTTTTAATGGTCCTCTCTTTTATATCTTTCTTACTCTTGACCCCTTTTATTATTAATTTCTATATTTTTATATGTTGCTTTTATACGTCTATATGTTTTATATTGTTTTTTCATATTATCCTTACCCACATTTTTATAATAACATTATATTAGCTTTTTTTATCATTGGTGGCCTCTTATGCTCTATCTCATGTATACTTTTACTACATACTGTTGGCATGTTTATATGTTTTTTAAAAAACACTCATACTGTTATATTTTACCATTTTTACACCTGAATCCATATGTATACAAGTGCACACCCAGTGACATTTTTATATGAACATCCATTGCTAAAGGTTACATGAATTGTCTAGCTGCCCAAAAGAAAGCTATTTTCCCCTGTCTTTGGGTTTCCGCACGTGCGCAGTCTCTCTTACTACCATATCACTGAATTACATGCTGACATGCTGAACTGGCAAAGCCGGGTCTTGAACCTGGGTCGCCTGTGTCGTAGGCAGAGCCCTTGACCATTACACTATCCAGCCATTACTGGCTATCCCATATTCCAGCCACTGCTGGGTATCCCATAACTATCCCACTGGAAGCGCTCACTTCCTGTGCGACCTTAGTCACACTTCCTGTTACTAAACACTTCCTGTTACCAAACACTTCCTGATTGGACTTCAGTCCTGTCAGTTTAACCTTTCTCCCTATTTAAAGCAAGCCTCACTTCATAGTGACACAGAGATGCTCAAACCTACTGCTTGACCCACTGAGGTAAGTTATCATATACTTTATGCTTGCAGTTTATATTAATTCCTTTTGTGTCCATATAAAGCTTTATATGCTGTCTGGGAATAGACCGTGCCCTATACCCAGCTCTACCATTTAACTGTTTCACTTTGAGACATGTAATATTAACCCTCTAATCCTGTGAGCATTAAGCCTTAGCTATTTGATTTCTGACATCTAAGCTTGTTCGCATGGCCCTGTGTTTGTGGGCCGTAAATGTTGTGTTTTTTTTTTTTTTTTTTTTTTTTTACAGCAATGCTTTATGTAGCAATTATTTTATGTGCTTTCTACCAATTATCTGCTGCGCCGATTGTTGCAATTCTGTGGGTAGTTATTGTGTGTACATTTTTGTTTTTATTCCAGTTGTGCTCCCATTTTTGCCTGAGGAAGCGGGGTCACGCCCACGAAACGTGTTGCATTTGTGGAGTTGAATAAATTATTTGTCAATTCTGTTTTATCGAGACTCGAGTGAGTTTTCTTTTTTGTAAGAGGGATGTAAGTCCACCCTAACATCCCCCTCTTCTTTTAAACGGTTTTTAAAACGTTTTACTCTACTCAGGCGCCTCTGTATACCGAGCTTTTGCTGATCTTCTAGTCCACCCTGGGTGGAGAGGTGCATCCCCATCTACTATCTACAGAGAGCGACTTCTTAACCTGAGTGGGGTCAGGTCCTAATGCTCCCCACCTGCATTTAAAGTGGTTGCCTATGGGTAACCCCTGTTTGTGAGTATATACACATAAAATTGTATTGAACTCTTCATTTTACCTGACAATACTGCACCATATTGGGCTCTCTTCTTGTTTTTAAGCATAATGTAAGAACAAATAGGAGTGGCGACAGAGGGCAGCCCTGCCTGGTGCCATTGCTTATATTGAAAGGAGCTGACAGTACCCCGTTCACCCTTACTTTGGCAGAAGGACAAGAGTACAACGCCATAATCCACCTAAGCATATGTATTCTTAGTCCCACGAGTTTGAGTATATCCTCTATTAGGGTCCAGCTCACCCTACCAAATTCTTTTTCAGCATCTGTGGATAGCATCATGATGGGTGAGCTGGAATTCTTTGACCAATGAATGATATTGATGGCTTTGTTAGTGTTGTCCCTAGCTTCCCTATCAACTACAAATCCTGTTTGATCTATGTCCACTAATAGTGGGATTTTGTCTTTAAGTCTATTTGCTAGGGCTTTTGAAAATAATTTCACATCTAAATTTGAGTGAGATTGGTCTGTAGCTTTGGCACCAGGCAGGGTCTTTGCCCTCCTTTGGGAGAACTACAATGTGTGCTTCCAAAGTTTGTTTAGAGAAAACATCCACTTGTGTTAGATTATTTAGGAGGTTAGAAAGAGGGCATAGAAGGAGGTGAGAGAAAGCCTTATAGTATTTTTTTGTTAGGCCATCTGGCCCAGGACTTTTGCCCTTAGGGACATTATTCAAGACTTCTGATAATTCTTCTGTTGTTATAGGTGTTTCTAATTCTGTGTTGGCATATTAACTTTTAACAGATATTCATTGATTCTGGAGTGTATTCTTTCCGTATTATGTTCACCGTAGAGTTGGGCCGAACGGTTCGCCTGCGAACGGTTCCACGCGAACTTCAGTGGTTCGCGTCCCGCAGGCGAAGTTTTGCGTAATGCACCCTGAGGGTCAACTTTGACCCTCTACATCACAGTCAGCAGGCCCAGTGTAGCCAATTAGGCTACACTAGCCCCTGGAGCCACCCCCCCCCCCTAATAAAAGGCAGGCTGTGGCGGCCATTACGCTCACTCGTGTGCCTGCGTTAGTGAGAGTAGGGCGAGCTGCTGCAGACTGTCTCTCATAGGGAAAGATTAGTTAGGCTTAGCTTGTTCCTGGCTGCATACCTGTTCTGTTCAGTGAGCCCACCATACCTGTTCTGTTCAGTGAGCCCACTGGATACCTGCATACCTGTTCAGTGAACCCGCCACTGCATACCTGTTCAGTGAACCCGCCACTGCATACCTGTTCAGTGAACCCGCCACTGCATACCTGTTCAGTGAACCCACCACTGCATACCTGTTCAGTGAACCCACCACTGCATACCTGTTCAGTGAACCCACCACTGCATACCTGTTCAGTGAACCCACCACTGCATACCTGTTCAGTGAACCCACCACTGCATACCTGTTCCGTTCAGTGAACCTGCCACTGCATACCTGTTCTGTTCAGTGAACCCGCCACTGCATACCTGTTCTGTTCAGTGAACCCGCCACTGTATTCCTGTTCAGTGAACCTGCCACTGCATACCTGTTGTGTTCAGTGAACCTGCCACTGCATACCTGTTGTGTTCAGTGAACCTGCCACTGCATACCTGTTGTGTTCAGTGAACCTGCCACTGCATACCTGTTGTGTTCAGTGAACCTGCCACTGCATACCTGTTGTGTTCAGTGAACCCACCACTGCATACCTGTTCAGTGAACCCACCACTGCATACCTGTTCAGTGAACCCACCACTGCATACCTGTTCAGTGAACCCACCACTGCATACCTGTTCAGTGAACCCACCACTGCATACCTGTTCAGTGAACCCACCACTGCATACCTGTTCAGTGAACCCACCACTGCATACCTGTTCCGTTCAGTGAACCTGCCACTGCATACCTGTTCTGTTCAGTGAACCCGCCACTGCATACCTGTTCTGTTCAGTGAACCCGCCACTGTATTCCTGTTCAGTGAACCTGCCACTGCATACCTGTTGTGTTCAGTGAACCTGCCACTGCATACCTGTTGTGTTCAGTGAACCTGCCACTGCATACCTGTTGTGTTCAGTGAACCTGCCACTGCATACCTGTTGTGTTCAGTGAACCTGCCACTGCATACCTGTTGTGTTCAGTGAACCTGCCACTGCATACCTGTTCTGTTCAGTGAACCCGCCACTGCATACCTGTTCTGTTCAGTGAACCCGCCACTGCATACCTGTTCTGTTCAGTAAACCTGCCACTGTATTCCTGTTCAGTGAACCCGCCACTGCATACCTGTTGTGTTCAGTGAACCCGCCACTGCATACCTGTTGTGTTCAGTGAACCCGCCACTGCATACCTGTTGTGTTCAGTGAACCCGCCACTGCATACCTGTTGTGTTCAGTGAACCCGCCACTGCATACCTGTTGTGTTCAGTGAACCTGCCACTGTATACCTGTTCTGTTCAGTGAACCAGCCACTGCATACCTGTTCTGTGAACCCGCCACTGCATACCTGTTCTGTTCAGTGAACCTGCCACTGCATACCTGTTCTGTTCAGTGAACCCGCCACTGTATTCCTGTTGAGTAAACCCACCACTGCATACCTGTTGTGTTCAGTGAACCCGCCACTGCATAGCTGTTCAGTGAACCCGCCACTGCATAGCTGTTCAGTGAACCCGCCACTGCATACCTGTTCAGTGAACCCGCCACTGCATACCTGTTCAGTGAACCCGCCACTGCATACCTGTTCAGTGAACCCGCCACTGCATACCTGTTCAGTGAACCCGCCACTGCATACCTGTTCAGTGAACCTGCCACTGCATACCTGTTCTGTTCAGTGAACCCGCCACTGCATACCTGTTCTGTTCAGTGAACCCGCCACTGCATACCTGTTTTGTTCAGTGAACCCGCCACTGCATACCTGTTCTGTTCAGTGAACCCGCCACTGCATACCTGTTCTGTTCAGTGAACCCGCCACTGTATTCCTGTTCAGTGAACCCGCCACTGCATACCTGTTCTGTTCAGTGAACCCGCCACTGCATACCTGTTCTGTTCAGTGAACCTGCCACTGTATACCTGTTCTGTTCAGTGAACCTGCCACTGTATACCTGTTCTGTTCAGTGAACCTGCCACTGTATACCTGTTCTGTTCAGTGAACCTGCCACTGTATACCTGTTCTGTTCAGTGAACCTGCCACTGTATACCTGTTCTATGAACCCGCCACTGCATACCTGTTCTGTTCAGTGAACCTGCCACTGCATACCTGTTCTGTTCAGTGAACCCGCCACTGTATTGCTGTTCAGTGAACCTGCCACTGTATACCTGTTCTGTTCAGTGAAAAGACCACTGCATACCTGTTGTGTTCTGTGAACCCGCCACTGTATACCTATTCTGTGAACCTGCCACTGCATACCTGTTCTGTGAACCTGCCACTGCATACCTGTTGTGTTCAGTGAACCTGCCACTGTATACCTGTTCTGTTCAGTGAACCTGCCACTGTATACCTGTTCTGTTCAGTGAACCTGCCACTGTATACCTGTTCTGTTCAGTGAACCTGCCACTGTATACCTGTTCTGTTCAGTGAACCTGCCACTGTATACCTGTTCTGTTCAGTGAACCTGCCACTGTATACCTGTTGTGTTCAGTGAACCCGCCACTGCATACCTGTTGTGTTCAGTGAACCCGCCACTGCATACCTGTTGTGTTCAGTGAACCCGCCACTGTATACCTGTTCTGTTCAGTGAACCCGCCACTGTATACCTGTTCTGTTCAGTGAACCTGCCACTGTATAACTGTTCTGTTCAGTGAACCCGCCACTGTATACCTGTTCTGTTCAGTGAACCTGCCACTGTATACCTGTTCTGTTCAGTGAACCTGCCACTGTATACCTGTTCTGTTCAGTGAACCTGCCACTGTATACCTGTTCTGTTCAGTGAACCTGCCACTGTATACCTGTTCTGTTCAGTGAACCCGCCACTGCATACCTGTTCTGTTCAGTGAACCCGCCACTGCATACCTGTTCTGTTCAGTGAACCCGCCACTGCATACCTGTTCTGTTCAGTGAACCCGCCACTGCATACCTGTTCTGTTCAGTGAACCCGCCACTGCATACCTGTTCTGTTCAGTGAACCCGCCACTGCATACCTGTTGTGTTCAGTGAACCCGCCACTGCATACCTGTTGTGTTCAGTGAACCCGCCACTGCATACCTGTTGTGTTCAGTGAACCCACCACTGCATACCTGTTGTGTTCAGTGAACCCGCCACTGCATACCTGTTGTGTTCAGTGAACCCGCCACTGCATACCTGTTCTGTTCAGTGAACCCGCCACTGCATACCTGTTCTGTTCAGTGAACCCGCCACTGCATACCTGTTCTGTTCAGTGAACCCGCCACTGCATACCTGTTGTGTTCAGTGAACCCGCCACTGCATACCTGTTGTGTTCAGTGAACCCGCCACTGCATACCTGTTGTGTTCAGTGAACCCGCCACTGCATACCTGTTGTGTTCAGTGAACCCGCCACTGCATACCTGTTGTGTTCAGTGAACCCGCCACTGCATACCTGTTGTGTTCAGTGAACCCGCCACTGCATACCTGTTGTGTTCAGTGAACCCGCCACTGCATACCTGTTGTGTTCAGTGAACCCGCCACTGCATACCTGTTGTGTTCAGTGAACCCGCCACTGCATACCTGTTCAGTGATCCCGCCACTGCATACCTGTTGTGTTCAGTGATCCCGCCACTGCATACCTGTTGTGTTCAGTGAACCCGCCACTGCATACCTGTTGTGTTCAGTGAACCCGCCACTGCATACCTGTTGTGTTCAGTGAACCCACCGCATCAGTGCGCATACCTGTGCAGTTAAGTGAACCCACCTACCTACGTGAGTGATATACCACTCTGTGCATACCCGATATGGACAAAACAGGTAGAGGAAGAGGTAGTGCCAGAGCCAGAGGAAGGCCACCCGGCAGATCTGTGCGCGGTCGTGTAAATGTAATTTCGTGTGGACCTGGCCCACAGTACAGTGCTCGGAAGAAGACACGTCCCATCACCTCCCAAGATTGTCAGGACGTGGTTGAGTATTTAGCGACACAGAACAGCTCATCTTGCTCAGCCACCAGCGCTACTACTTGCACCACTTCCGCTGCATTTGACACTTCGCAAGAATTATTTAGTGGTGAAATCACTGATGCACAGCCATTGTTGTTACAGCCAGATGAATTTTCACCAGCTCATATGTCTGAGTTACGCAGCAACACTATGGATGTAACGTGTGAGGAGGATGAAGGACCTACTGATGGTGCATGTTTGGATTTTTCTGAGGCAAGCGAAGCTGGGCAGGATGATTATGATGATGACAATGATACGTATCCTCTGTATGTTCCCAATAGAGGAGATGAAGAGGGGGACAGTTCAGAGGGGGAGTCAGAGAGTAGTAGGAGGAGAGAAGTTGCTGAAAGAAGCTGGGGCAGCTCTTCGTCAGAAACAGCTGGTGGCAGTGTCCGGCACCATGTATCACCACCTATGTACAGCCAGCCAACTTGCCCTTCAGCATCAGCTGCTGAGGTCCCCATAGTGCCCACATCCCAGGGTGGCTCAGCGGTGTGGACATTTTTTTTAATGTGTGTGCCTCAGATCGGAGCAAAGCCATCTGTTCGCTCTGCCAACAAAAATTGAGCCGTGGAAAGGCCAACACTCACGTAGGGAAAAGTGCCTTACGAAGGCACCTGGAGAAAAGGCACAAACAGCAATGGGATGGCCACTTGAGCAAAAGCAGCAGCAGCACACAAAAGAAAAGTCACCCTCCTTCTCCTCTTCCTCCTTCAGGTGCATCATCTGCTTCTGCCGCTTTCTCCCTTGCACCTTCACAGGCACCCTCCTCCACTCCGCCTCTGCCCTTGAGCGCTTCCTGCTCCTCTGCCCACAGCAGCAGTCAGGTGTCCGTGAAGGAAATGTTTGAGCGGAAGAAGCCAATTTCGGCCAGTCACCCCCTTGCCCCGCGTCTGACAGCTGGCGTGGTGGAACTGTTAGCTCGCCAGCTGTTACCATACCGGCTGGTGGACTCTGAGGCCTTCCGTAAATTTGTGGCCATCGGAACACCGCAGTGGAAGATGCCAGGCCGCACTTATTTTTCGAGAAAGGCCATACCCCAACTGCACCGTGAAGTTGAGAGGCAAGTGGTGTCATCTCTTGCGAAGAGCGTTGGATCAAGGGTACACCTGACCACGGATGCCTGGTCTGCCAAGCACGGGCAGGGCCGCTACATTACGTACACAGCCCATTGGGTCAACCTGGTGAACGATGGCAAGCAGGGCGCAGCGGACCAAATTGTGACACCTCCACGGCTTGCAGGCAGGCCTCCCGCCACCTCCTCTCCTCCTGCTACATGCTCTTCGCTGTCCTCCTCCTTCTTGGCTGAGTGGCAGTTCTCCTCTCCAGCTGCACAGCCCCAGCTCCGCAGGGCCTATGCTGCATGCCAGGTACGACGGTGTCACGCCATCATAGACATGTCTTGCCTCAAAGCGGAGAGTCACACTGGAGCAGCTCTCCTGGCTGCTCTTAAGAAACAGGTGGATGAGTGGCTGACCCCGCACCACCTGGAGATAGGCAACGTGGTGTGCGACAACGGCAGCAATCTGCTTGCCGCTTTGCATATGGGGAAGCTGACACACATACCCTGCATGGCACATGTCATGAATCTAGTTGTTCAAAGATTTGTGTCAAAGTACCCTGGCTTAGCGGATGTCCTGAAGCAGGCCAGGAAGTTCTGTGGGCATTTGAGGCGGTCTTACACAGCCATGGCACGCTTTGCCGGAATTCAGAGGAAAAACAACTTGCCGGTGAGACGCCTGATTTGCGATAGCCCGACTCGCTGGAATTCGACCCTGCTCATGTTCTCCCGCCTGCTAGAACTGAAGAAAGCCGTCACCCAGTACCTCTACAACTACAGTAGAATGAAACAGTCTGGGAAGATGGGGATGTTCTGGCCCGACAACTGGACACTGATGAGAAATTCATGCAGGCTCATGCGGCCGTTTGAGGAGGTGACCAACCTGGTGAGCCGCAGTGAAGGCACCATCAGCGACTTGATTCCCTACGCTTACTTCTTGGAGCGTGCTGTGCGTAGAGTGGCAGATGAAGCTGCGAATGAGCGTGACCAGGAACAGTTACGGCAGGAACAGGCATGGGACCAATTTTCATCAGACCCAGCTGTTTCCTCAACACCTGCGGCAGCACAGAGGGGGAGGAGGAGGAAGAAAAGTCGTGTGCAGAAGACGAGTCAGACTCAGAGGATGATGAGCAAGGTGTTTCTTTGGGGGAGGAGGGGACGGCGGCAGGAGAACAAACGCAGAAGGGGGCTTGTGCTGCTCAACCTTCCCGTGGTATTGTTCGCGGCCGGGGGGAGGAGGTTGACTTACGTGACGTCACTGAGGAAGAGCAAGAGGAGATGGATGGTACATCTGGATCCGACTTTGTGCAGATGTCGTCTTTTATGCTGTCCTGCCTGTTGAGGGACCCCCGTATAAAAAAACTTCAAGGGGAATGAGCTGTATTGGGTGGCCACACTACTAGACCCTCGGTACAGGCACAAAGTGGCGGACCTGTTACCAACTCACCTGAAGGTGGAAAGGATGCAGCACATGCAGAACAAGCTGTCAACTATGGTTTACAATGCCTTTAAGGGTGATGTGACAGCACAACGCCAGCAAGGTACCACTGCCACTAATCCTCCTCCCGTGTCCACGCAGTCAAAGACAGGACGCTCCAGCGATCTCATGGTGATGTCGGACATGCGGACGTTCTTTAGTCCAACGCCTCGCCGTAGCCCTTCCGGATCCACCCTCCACCAACGCCTGGAACGGCAGGTAGCCGACTACCTGGCCTTAACCTCCTTAGCGGTAACCCCGTGTGTGACACGGGGTAAGCCGCTGGAGGGTGCCGCTCAGGCCCTGCTGGGCCGATTTACATATTTTTTTTTTTTTTTTTTTTTTGCTGGACGCAGCTAGCACTTTGCTAGCTGCGCCAGCACCCCGATCGCCGCCACCGCGCGCCCGATCGCCGCTATCCGGTGCGCCCCCCCCCCCCCCCCCCCCGACCCCTGCGCTGCCTGGCCAATCAGTGCCAGGCAGCGCCAAGGGGTGGATCGGGTCTCCCAATGACGTCCCGACGTCGGTGACGTCATTCCGCCCCGTCGCCATGGCGACGGGGGAAGCAGGAAATCCCGTTCTTTGAACGGGATTTCCTGATCGCCTATCGCCGGAGGCGATCGGCGGGGCTGGGGGGATGCCGCTGAGCAGCGGCTATCATGTAGCGAGCCCTCGGCTCGCTACATGATTTAAAAAAAAAAAAATTTAAAAAAAACTGCTGCGCTGCCCCCTGGCGGTATTTTTCATACCGCCAAGGGGGTTAAGTGTGGATGTAGACACTGCTGTGAACAGCGATGAGGAACCCTTGAACTACTGGGTGCACAGGCTTGACCTGTGGCCAGAGCTGTCCCAATTTGCCATCCAACTTCTCTCCTGCCCTGCCGCAAGCGTCCTGTCAAAAAGGCCCTTCAGCGCAGCTGGAGGCATTGTCACTGAGAAAAGAAGTCGCCTAAGTCACAAAAGTGTTAAGTACCTCACCTTTATCAAAATGAATGAGGCATGGATCCCGGAGGGCTGCTGCTCGCCCCAAGACTAAGTCAGTCCCCGCACACACAGCATCTCTGCCTGCACGCCGTGTGACTGGCTGCCTGGCCTGCCCCAAGAAGACTAAGTCGCTCCCAGTCCCTCCACACAGCATGTCTGCCTGCAGGCCGCTTGACTACCTTCTCCGCCACCACCAACAGGGTCCGGGACTCCAGGCGGATTGCTGAATTTTTTAGGCCGCTGCTAGCAGCGGCCGCTGTAATAATTTTTCTGGTGCGTGTACATGACTGCCTAATTTTTCTGGCTGCACTGCGGGCAGCTGCAACAACAAAAGAAAAGGCATGTACATGCGCCCATTCCCCTTCGTGATCATTACCTTGCTGTGGTGAAGGGGCTTGCGTATCACAATGAAGCAATGACCGGCGCCTAGATGAGTGTCTCGGGGGGCACACCCACGATAAGGTCGTTGCCTCATTGTGGTCAGACCAAATTTCATCAGCTGGACAGTCACTGTTCTGTCATTCAGCTACATCAGCCAGGCGACCATATGGGCTGTAAAGCCACCAAAACCTGCACTCTCGCCATGGTGCGCACCAGTCCAGCACGGCCGTCACTACACAAACAGCTGTTTGCGGTGCGTTACACGGTAAGTTTGGTGTGTCAGTGTGAAGCAGTACCTTAATTACACTACCTGATTGATGTATACACATGCAAGATGTTTTAAAGCACTTTAGGCCTGTCATTTAGCATTCAATGTGATTTCTGCCCTTAAAACGCTGCTTTGCGTCAAATCCAGATTTTTCCTGGGGACTTTTGGCATGTATCCCACTCCTCCACCTGGGGGTCCAGGTGTTAGACCCCTTGAAACATCTTTTCCATCACTTTTGTGGCCAGCATAATTTTTTTATTTTTTTTCAAAGTTCGCATCCCTATTGAAGTCTATTGCGGTTCGAACTTTTACACGAACCGAACCTTACGCGGAAGTTCGCGAACCCGGTTCGTGAACCTAAAATCGGAGGTTCGGCCCCACTCTATGCCTCAACCCCCAACACCCCGACTTCAAGAAGCCCGGCTAAATCTCGGCAGAGACTCCAGGACTCTGAAGCGCCAGAGGAGGAGGTAGGCCTAAAACTAAACCGGGGCCAAAATTTCTCCCACAGCATAGGCGCTGCCATAGAGCAGTTCCCAGCAGCTGAGCAGGCCATCACGCAGGAGTTTCTTAAGGGGATACTGATCTCATTTAGACATTTCATCTCCGCACAGATCAACTCATTATCAGAGGCTGTACAAAACTCCATGTGTTCCCTAGGCGAAGAGTATCATACTCAGAAGATAGGATTGCAGAGCTAACGCAAGGAACACAATAAGGTGGTTGACATGATGGACTCTCAAGCTGAAGATATCACATGGCTAAAGATGAAAGCTGCAGATGCAGAAGACAGGAATAGGAGGAACAATTTGAATTTAAGGGGGATTGCAGAATCAGTACCTAATGAAGATCTCAGAAGCTGTCTGCTCTGTAACCAAAGCAACCTTCCCCATATTGTCAGACATTGAAATAACGACTGATCGGGTCCACCGCCTGCCGGAGCCCAAATTTCTTTCAGACGATGTCCCTAGAGTTGTCATTGTCCGCTTCCTTTTTTATCAAACAAAAGAAGCATTGCTCTCTCATATTAAAGAAAAGGGAACACTTCCCACTCCTTACCAACACATCCAACTGTATGCTGATCTTTCCCAAGCTACACTTCAGCAACGCAGAGCCTTACTCCCTACAACAAAAGCATTGAGGAATCCTCAAATCCCATACAGGTGGGGCTACCCGACAAAGATCCTAATTTCCTATGGTGGTAACAAGTTCAATATCACATCTCTGGACAACGGACTGGTAGCTTTGCAAGGATTGAAAATTCCTCTGCCGCAAGATCTCACCAACCCTGCGTCTTCCGTTGGGTCCTCCAAGCTGAAACAAGACTGGCACAGGGTCACTCGCAAGTAGTGATTAGCCACGAATTTCATTATCTTCTTCATGGCTGAACTTGGTTCCATGTATTATCCTTGGAGGAGAGTTATCCAAGGGCATGGACTGGGCCCCTTACTAAATCCTCTAGGGAACTGTTTTTCCATGAGGACTCTCAGTGTATGCCTGTTTGTTCTCCCACTATTGATCTAGAAGTTCTTATTGATATCCTTCACTCGACAAATTCCTGATACATGGCTCTTAAATTTATGTGGTTAAATGTTAGGGGTCTGAATACGCCTTTCAAAAGAAGTATGTTATGGAAAGAAGCTGAGCCGGCACGAATTGACATTCTATTTGCTCAGGAGACGCATCTCCTTGACTTGTTGACAATATTCAACAATTATACAAAAAAAAAAAGCGTGGAGTCCTCATATCTTTTCACAAGGACTTATCAATAGATATCCACAAAACCATTCGTGATACACAGGGCAGATCTCTAATTGTTGTGTGTTCCATTAATGACCACCCCTTTACACTCGTGAACCTGTACGCACCCAATACTGTTCAGCTATCATTTATTAAAAGGCTATTTCGCAAATTAGCCACTATAAAGAAGGGGGAGGTGATGGAGGGGACTATACTAGTTTTCTGGTCCCACATCTTGATGCATCTTTAAAATCAGTTAAGGCCAACCCGAATCATCTTTCCTCATTTGGAAAATTAATACATAGTCTCTTTACGACCCGTGGAGAGCCCTCCATGGTTCTGAAAGAGACTATTCTTTTTATTCTGCGGTCCATCGGTCTTATACTAGGATTGATTTTTTTTTTTTTTTCTGCTTTCTGATGTATTGTTACAAAAAGTGTCTGAAGCCAAGATAGGATCGATTACATGGTCAGACCATGCCCCAGTTACCCTCACATTGCAATGTGGCCTTGTGCCAGATAGCTTTAGACCCTGGAGGTTAAATGCTTCTCTTTTATACACAGAAAAGGACAAATAATTTATTAGAACTAATATCCAGAATTTTTTTTACCTGGAACAGTGGAGAGGAAACTAGCAGGGTCACTGCCTGGAGTGCCCATAAGGCATTCATCAGAGGAGTGCTGATCAAACTTGGAGCTCAGCGTAAAAAGCAAAGACAGAACAAGCTAGCAGAAGCACTACAGAAAGTCACCACAAAAATAATCCTCACCCCACGCAACTGGAGGAGCTATTTGTAGCACGTAAAAACCTCCGTACATTACTAATTCACCAATATGAATTCAATCTGACAAGAACCAGATCTAAATATTACTCACAAAATAACAAGGCAGGGTCTTTATTAGCACAAAGTCAAGCAAAAGCAATCCAAAACACGCATCCCCTTTTTAATTGATCCTAAATCTGGCCAAAGGGTCACTAATCCAAAAGACATAGCCAATGTGTTTCAACAGTTTTATTATGACCTGTATAATCTGAAGCATCATAGTAATACCCCGCAACCCACAGACTCTCAAATACAGTCGTTTTTAAAATCATTAAAACTACCTTCCCTATCGGAAGAACAATTAAATAGTTTAAACTCAGAAATAACCCCCCTGGAAGTTTTGAATGCTATTAATACTCTTAAGACCAATAAGGCCCCAGGCCCGGATGGGTTTATAAATGAGTATTTTAAAACCTTTGCAACTACTCTGTCACAGCATATTGCAGAGGTATTCAACTGCTTTATGACAGCAGGCCACATTTCAAAAGAGTTCTTAGAGGCCACCATAACAGTCATACCGAAAACAGGTGGCCCATTTCCTTACTTAATTCGGACACCAAACTGTACGCAAAGGTGTTAGCCAGGAGATCATTACATATTTTACCTACGCTAATTGGTAGTGACCAAGTAGGATTCACTAAGGGTCGTCTCTCCACAGATGGCACTAGGAGAATGCTCTTCATCTTGCATTGCTTGGAGACCGGTCGGACGTCTTCTCTGTTCCTTACTCTGGACGCGGAGAAGGCATTCGACCGGGTACACTGGTCATTTTTGAATCACACCTTATTAAAGTTTGGCTTTCAGGGTCCTGTATTGAAAGGTATTATGGCATTATATATTACTCCCTCAGCTAGGATTAACGCTCCTGGCTATTTTTCTGAGGCATTTTCCCTCTCAAATGGTACTCGGCAGGTGTGTCCACTATCTCCTTTATTTACACTTTTGATGGAAACCCTTGCCGAGTCCATTCGGAGTAACAGGGCAATTTCAGGAGTTTAGATAGGAAGCCAGGCCCATAAGATAGGCCTTTTCGCCGATGATGTAATCCTAATAATCACAGATCCTATACACTCATTGGCTCAAATCAACAATTCGTTGGACACATTCTCTAGGGTATCTTATTATAAAATCAATGCTAGTAAGTCCCTAATGCTGGATATACACTTACCAGAAACATTAAAAAAGCAGATCTCAGGGTTATATCCCTTTACATGGGCAAAAAAAGTGTACCTTATCTAGGAATACAAATCCCAAATGCTTCCGCTAAACTATTTGATACCAACTATACTTCACTATTACGGAATTTAAGAGGAACTAAACTATCTTGGGAAATATGAACTCTCGTGGGCAGGTAGAATGAATGTATTTAAAATGGCAACACTACCAAAAATTCTTTATATGTTCAGATCAGTAATAATTCCCCTCAAAAACATTTTTTACCAATCTAAATGGAATAATAGGCACATTTATTTGGGTGGGGGGAAAATCTCGTATCAAAAGATATTTTATACATACCTAAGAAATTAGGGGGTTTAGGCCTTTCAGATGTAGAGGCGTATTATTACGCATGTATTCTAGATCAATCTAAATTTTGGTGGGAAAATACATCAGGAAAACCATGGGTAAGCATAGAAGAGAACCTTGCTAAATTCTCACTTGAGGATATACTATTAGGAATTCTCTTGGATACGAAAATCCCTTTATTAACTTAACCGTCCTGTATTGCCACAATTCGAGCTTGGCAACAATTTAAAAAATATATCAACACTGCTAAAACAGATCAACCTTTTATTCAAGTTCCTCTTCATTCTGTAGCCTCCTTGATAGGGGACATAGATCTGTCTGTATGGGTTAAAGCTGGGATTACCCATTTATCAAACATATGCTCAGATCATAATATTCTGCCTTTTAGCAAGATCAAACAGAAATTTCAGATGAATGATAAACAAATCTTTTCCTACCTAAGAGTAGCTCATTGGATTAAAACCACAAAGATATGGTGAGATGAGGTGCATACGGCACTAAAACTGGCCTCTAGATATTTGCTGTGTCTATCACATTGGGAGTCCCTTCAAAAAATCTTCCTAAAAAGCTATTTGACACCCCGTGAAGTGGCCTCTTTTGATTCTTCAGCAACGAACTTATGCTGGAGAGGTTGTGGTTCGGTAGGAACCTTACTCCATATCCTTTGGGAATGCCCTAAATTCACCCAAACCTGGATGGCTGTCCAAAACCTCCTAACAAAAATCTTAAAAGCCTCTTTTACATGAAAGCCTCAGTTAGCCTTACTAAATATAGGTCTCGATCTTATCCCCTTGAAGTATAGGCTGCTGTTCTTCCATGTATTAGCTACAACCAGGCATCTCATATGTAGCCAGTGGAAAAGTCTTGATACTCCTACACTTGCCCAAATAATACAAGCTACGAATTATAATCTGAAATTAGAAAACATCCTGAGGAGCAAATATAACATGATTGAAACTACGTTAATTGTCTATTCCAGACTAACCACAGGAGACAGACTCCATAACATTTATTCCCTAACATCAAGTTCATCATAAATATCAACCTCCATAATAGCTTAAATACATATCAGTAGTCAAATTAGAATGCCACAACCAAGAGGTATCAGTAAAGTATTATCAAAGGATCTTTGGTGGGATAGTTCTTTGTCTTATCCTTATTGCGCTCTCCTTAGGGCGGGTCTATAGAGATAGTTGATAATTAGATAATTATATGGTGGGTTCCTCAGACACCTATGATCAGAACGTGTGTAGCTTGGCAATGCCAAAAACGGGACACATTATTTGCGTGTGGTACGGTATTAGTCATGGAGAGAATCCGAAAACATAACAACAAAAGTTGTTTAGGTGATACCTTTAACGACTAACTGTACAAGATTCTTTTGCAAGCTTTCAAAACTTTAAGTTTCTTCTTCAGGCATGTTTCAGAGCTGGATCAAAACCATACATTTAGCTCTGAAACATGCCTGAAGAAGAAACCTGAAGTTTCTAAAGCTTGCAAAGGAATCTTGTAGTTAGTCATTAAAGGTATTGCCCAAACAACTTTTGTTGTTATGTCTTCGGACACATTATTTTTCTTCTGACTACAGTCACCCTCAGGTCTTCACGTGCAAGGCATACAGACTGAAGTAGAGTACAATAACCTGCCAGAACCCCAATGAGGCTAGTAACACAGTTCAATAGTTAATGTACTCTCCACCAGTGATAAACAATAAAAGATGCATTGAGAAGGCTTATGATTTGGAGAGCCAATGGAGACAAAATCTGAGGTTATTGGCGAGAAAGGAGCAGTGAGAGAAGGAGCAGGGAGGACTAAATTGGATTGTGCAGCTAATGAGGTACAGCTGTTTAACACGCGAGCGGTATGGTCACCTATTAACCCCTCCCCCCGGCGTGTCCCCAGCATGTGTCCCCCCCCCCCCTCCCGCTGAAGCAGCAGCATATGTGCAAACAGCTATCCCCTGTCAGCACCCCCCCTGAGTGGCTCCTGTGATGTGCCCTTTGTCTGCCCAAGTGGTGCTTATAGATACCTCTCCCCGAGTATCCCGGCATCTATAGAGTCCAGCGCGGTGGATCGTTCAGTCACGGATTACCGCTGCCAGTACACCTCTGAGAGCAGTAACTCCGGGAGCAGTATCTATAAGCACCACTCGGGCGGACAAAGGGTACATATTGCAGGAGACACTCGATGGAGGGCCGCCAGGGATAGCTATTTGCACATATGCTGCTGCTACAGCAGGAGGGGGGGACACATGCCGGGAACACACAAGGGGGGAGTTTAATTACTGAGCAAAGGCTCCGGCGGTTAAACGCATGGCGAGGTAAACGGGAGGGACAGACGGACACAGCTTTGCACAGGGCCGGATTTCTGGGAAGGCCACAAAGGCCATGGCCTAGGGCGATAAAATTCAGCAGGGCGTAGGACTTAGAGAGATAAGAGGTCACATGTCAAAGTAAATCACTTCTGCTTTGCTCTATTCTGCCTGAATTCCAGAGATCTCTGCATCTCTCTCACTGCAGAGTGTGTAGGATGACACTCAGCATCTGTTGTCATCTGAGGATCTTGTCCAGTATAATGAGTGGGGACAATGCAAACAATCAGACTGCCGGGGTCCTCACCCACCCAGGCTTCACACACCTGGTCCGCCGGTGCTCAGACGCTCAGTGGTTCACCACTCCACCAATATGTTCACAGTAACAAAGATTCGAGGTCGGCACTCCACAGGCGATATAAACTTGCGTTTATTGGAAAAGTTGCAAACATGACATGTTTCGGGGTCGCCCCCGTACACTTGAGGAAGGGGGCGACCCCGAAACATGTCGTGTTTGCAACTTTTCCAATAAACGCAAGTTTATGTCGCCTGTGGAGTGCCGACCTCGAATCTTTGTTACTGTGAACATGAGTGGGGACATACAAGCTGCTGTGAGAAGGAAAATATATGGGCTCAAGTAGTAGAACTTTTGAGTTCAGATTAGTTTCTTTATGCACGCATTCACGGACAGGAATTATTAGCTCTCCTCTCCCCCAGACTGATGTTTATTACTTGGTCAGAGCTGTTAAAGACCTGAGACCTGTTAAATGTATGGTTTGTTTTTCCTCGAGAATGACAGCAACATTCTTTGTGCTACAGTTTAACTCTTTCCTGACATTTTTTTAGAAGCAGCAAAGCATTGTACTGTGTTAGCCATCACTGAAAGCAGGATGTTTTGAAACAGAATGACAACTGTATTATATTTATGTATATTTACAAAACAATGTATGCTATGCATCTCCTGCTGACTGTATATATAGCTGTGTGCCATAACATCTTGTATACAGGAACACTAGTGAAGTCTGAAGATGGCTCATTAGCAAAAGGCTCACAGTTTTCTTTTGGTTAGCAAATAAATATTATCATTCTATTACAAAACTTAAAAACTTCCTGCTGACTGATTTTAAGATCTGTCTTAACTTGCCCCAAGTGCTAAATTGTCAATGTGTAAAATACACCTGAGCTTATGCTAGGAACACATGATGCAATTTTCTGACAGATTTACTGTCAGATCGACTATTTCCAACATGATTTTCTGAATGATTTTTTTCATAGAAATGAACGGAAAATCGATTGAAAAATTGATCGGAAATCAGATCAGACATTGGAAATAATCGATCTGACAGTAAATCTGTCAGAATTGCATCATGTGTACCTAGCATTACACTACATCTATGCCAGTGTGTGTAGTTTGGGATCCTTCTACTTGCCTGTTCTGTGGTTTGGATGGGCTTCTCTCCATTGTGCTGCTCTGTCACCTGTTTGTGGCTCTGACTGCAGCAAGTTGCACAGAGGACAAAGAAGCAGCGCATACTCTGTCCTCTCGGGCTTCTTGTAATTTCGCACTCCTGTATGTATATGCACAGCAGCCGAGGCTGGGAGTGATATGGGTATGTGTACTTGAGAAGTGCTACTCATACAGTATATGAGCATAATTTCTGAATTATGCAAGCCTAGAACACTATCGGCTACTGTGCATCCAGGCTGGAGTGCAAAATTACATGGAGTAGCAAGAGCATGCACTGCTTCTTTGTTGAATAGGGGGGAAAAGTAGCAAAAAAGAGGGGAGCCCATTCAACCCAGTGATCACTAGTCAGAGTTGGACAGAATGGGGGAGGGGGGGGGGGTGCGGTTGGTGACAGCCAGCCTAGGGCGCTGGAAAGTACAAATCCAGCCCTGGCTGCGCACACTGCTCTGTGAGGATTCATGACAGGCTAGCAGCATGACTCATGTATAAGCCGAGCCCCCCACTTTTGGGCCACTTTTTTGGCCTCAAAAACTCGGCTTATACACAAGTTTATACGGTATATCTGGTAGTAGTAGACTAGTAGCAGTAGTAGTAGTAGTAGATGATAGTGGTAGTAGAACTTCAACTAACCGAGTGGCAGCAGAGTAGCAGAAACTCTTACACTAACTGTCTGTCTATCTGTCACACACTGTAACAGCACTGCAATTAAATTAAGCTAACTCAGTACAATTTTACTATATATATGTAGTAGCAGTAGCAGTAGTAGTAGCAGTAGTAGTAGTAGTAGTAGACACAGACACACTAACTGTCTGACTGTAACAGCACTGCAATTGAATTCAGCTAAAACGTTTACTATATATAACTGGTAGTCGACTAGTAGTGGTAGTACTAGTATATAGTAGTAGACTAGTAGAACTTCTACTAACGAAGTGACAGCACAGTAAAAGACACTGACAAGCTAACTGTCTGACTATCTATCACACACTGTAACAGCACTGAAATTGAATTAAGCTAACTCACAATTTTACTGTATATATCTAGTAGTAGTAGACTAGTAGTAGTAGTAGAAGATGATGGTAGTAGTAGAACTTTAACTACCGGAGTGACAACAGAGTAGCAGACACTGACACACTAACTGTCTGTCTATCTGTCACACTCTAACAGCACTGAAATTGAATTAAGCTAACTCAGTACAATTTTACTATATATATAGTAGTAGTAGTAGCAGCAGTAGTAGTAGTAGTAACGATCGGTGTAACATAGAGAGGATCTGATTATCGGTGATCTGCAGTATCACCGAGAATACAGAATATACCCGATTATTGATGATCTGCAGTATCACCGATAATCAGATATATATTCTAACCTCTGGACACCTGAGAGAGTGTTTTGGTGTAACAGTAATACTAGTATTGCACCTTAGGAGAAGGTACAGAAGCAGTAAGGAGAACTGCACAGAAGTATGTTCCTTCCGTATGCCTAGACTCTCCCCAGGGAGGAGCTAGGCTGAAGTAGAAGGACAGAGTGTGAGTGACACCAAAGAGGGGGTGTCACTAACAGGTCTGGGAACTGCCGCTAACAGTGAGGCCAGTTCTCGAGGTCGGACAATCCAGGTCGTAAACACAGACAGATACGGTACAGATTCAGGAGACAGATACGGAATCCAATAAACAGGCAGGGTTCAGCAACAGGGTATCAGAATAGTGGGGTACAGAATCAGGAGGCAATTACAGAGTCCAGGAACGAGCAGAGTTTGGCAACAGGATATCAGAGATAGCGAGGCACTGAATCAGAGTACAGAAGAATAGTCAGGCAGGCAGAAAGTCAACACATTTTACAATTCAATATTCTTAACGCTAAGATGTGAGGTCCGTGATCGTCAACACCTTTGGAAACTATGCTAGAACATAGATACAGACAAGGCCTGAGTGCTACTACGATGTGATCGCAACGACAGACAACCAGATAATGACCAGCACCCAGTATATATACACCAGTGCTCTCCAGCACCTTCCTTAAGTGCTGGACCAATGAAAGTTGCTGAAAATGTCAGCTGACCGGCCTGGTCGGCTGACCTTTCTCTGACTGCCATAAAAGTTCTGCCTCTCCGCGCGCACGCGCATCTTTTTGAACCTAGGTGGACTATCAGTCCCAGCCACACCAGTACTGCTTTGCAATGTCTCTGCTGACCCATGCGCGGGGTTTGTCGCACCGCTATCTGCACCGGCGGCTGCCTCCCCGCGCTGGGTCAGAGTGTCAGCAACAGGGCCATGCGTGCTAACCGCCGCGTCAGACATGGAAACAGCCGCCTCCCGCTGAGTAGAGGTGGCTGATTTTCCGCATTTCCTTACACTATCTGCCCCACACTGTAACAGCACTGCAATTGAATTAAACTAACGCAATACAAATTAACTACATATAACTGGTAGTACTAGACTAGTGGCAGTAGTACTAGTAGACCTTCGACTAACGGAGTGACAGGAGCACACACTAACTGTCTGTCTATCTGTCACACTGACTCAGCAGCACAGCAGCATTGTTGGCAGTAATCTATAGTAAATAATAAAGCTAACACAGTAGTACTCTAACAACTAACTAGTACTAACTACACAATAACAAAGTTATCTAATCCCTAACCTACAGGCTATACTGTAGCTAAGGCTATCAGCAGCAGGCCTAGCCTGCGCACACAGGCCCTAACTTAGCCTAGCAACTGCTGCAGCACTGAGTCTGACTGTCACTAATTAAAATCAAAATACAAGCTAGCTAACTACAAAACAATACAATATAGGTGTAGTAATGGTGTTTAGCAGCAAAAATGCTAGGTTTAGAACGTTTGAAAAGCACTTGCTCGGCCAACAGTACTGGAGATATATCTCAGTGCGCAGTCACAAAAGCAAGGATGAGCTTTTGCAAATGGCGCCCATCTTATATAGAGGAGGGGCTGACCAGAGTTCCCCTCTGTTATTGGTTGCTGCGGCCTTGTCTGGGGGCCCTCTGATTGGCTCAATGACGTCAGTGGATGTCATCTCCATGGTTACGCTATCCGGATCCGGGTACTTGAACTAGGTATCTGGCTGGATACCCGAATACCTAATACATATTCGAGTTCACTCGAATAGTGCCCTCAGCTATCCGGAATCGGTATTTGAATTTGAGTACTGAAAACCAGTTTGAGTATCACAGTAGTTCGAGTATCCAGAATCCGGATGAGCAACCCTGGAGGGCTGTCACCCGCTGCTTTGTGGATGAAAATGTTTCCGGCACCACACACCTCCAGGTCATATTGAACGCAGATTGGGGGCAGATGCGTCAGGTTTGCCTGCTGTTGGCTGCCTTCCTGCAGGGATCAACATGGTGAGCCGGGAACGGGCATCCCTCTGTGAGTAGGTGCCCATGGTTTGTCTGCTAGACTAGGCTGGAAGAGGGAGAGGCAGCCCTGACCCAACTGGGTCAGCAGGCACAGTCCACCTCTGAGGGGGAGAAGGAGGATTTGCAGTTGGTGGAGGAGGAGTTGGAGGTCCCTGACCTTGCTGTTGAGGAGGAACAGCAGAGCACAGCTGCAGTGGTGCAAGGGTGGAGAGGGCAAGATGAGGCTCAGCGACAGCAGGAACAACAAGAGGACAGGCTCAGAGAGGGGGTGACAATGATGATGTGTCTGCTGTGACTGTGCTCTTCCACATGGCTGTGCACATGCTGCGCTGTCTGCGCAGAGACCCCAAGGTGATCCTGATGCGGCAGAGGGAGGACATCTGGATTGCCATGATCCTGGACCCATGACTGAAGGGCAAGCTGGGTCAGTTCATGCAGCGTGGAGACCCAGACCATCGAACAAGGGTATAGTACTAGAAAGAAAAAACAAAGACAAACGGGAGCCCAAATGGTGCAGTATGTCACAATTATTGGGTATTGAAAAATACTTCTATAGAAAGGTACTCACAAAGGCGGGTTGCACCAGGGGACAACCGACCACTTTAGGCACGTGGAGTGTCTTAAAACCCGACTCCACTCAGGTTACCCAGGAATCCTGGATTCAGTCGCTCTCTTAAAAAAACCTGCACTCCTTGGGTAGGTTGCGTCAAAGGGCCCCCCTCCAGGGAAGACAGGGGGGTGGGGGGATAAGGCACAGTAGAAGGTGAAGGGGCGCCCAATGGATATAAAACACTTTAAAATCAATAAAATGTAAAAGATTGAGGTGGCTTATCTCATAGATGACAAAAAACACAAAAAACACTTTAGGTAAGCCTCCACTGGCTTCCTATCCAGTCCAGAATCAGATTCAAGATATTGTGTCTGACCTACAAATCCATCCACAAAACCTGTCCAACCTACATTTCTGATCTTACTCAGAGATACACGCCAAGCCGCTCACTCCGCTCCTCCAATGAACTTCGCCTGACCGTCCCCCGCATCACCCAGTCCCATGCACGCCTCCAAGACTTCTCAAGAGCCGCTCCGACACTATGGAACTCCCTACCTCCACCCATTAGGGCAGCCCCCTCCTTCAACACCTTCAAGAAGGCCCTCAAAACTCACCTTTTCACTCTTGCCTACCACCCCTCACAATTGATCTAAACCCACAGCCGAACTCTGGTCCCCTACCTCTCGTGTCCATACCTCTCCCTCTAGATTGTAAGCCTTTGGGCAGGGTCCTCACTCCTTTTGTGTCCTACCTGATCATGCACATCTATTACTGTGCACCCATGCTATGCATTTGAGTGAACCTAACTTGCCTAACTCCATGCTCCCATCCAGTGACTGACTAAGCATTACCTTGTACTCATACTGTGCTGTGTGATCTGGTTTTCTTGTATTCCTGTATTGTCATATTGCTGTTTGTCACAACTAAATATTGTCTGTAATCTAAATTAATGTCCAGCGCTGCGTAATATGTTGGCGCTTTATAAATACAACAAATAAATAGGTAAGGAAGTTTAATAGAATGTTTAGCACATGCTAAACATTCTATTAAACTTCCTTACCTAAAGTGTTTTTTTGTCGTCTGTGAGGTAAGTTACCTCAATCTTTTACATTTTATTGATTTTAAAGTGTTTAATATCCATTGGGTGCCTTTTCACCTTCTACTGTACACCGAACAAGGGAGTTGCAGGTGGCCCTTGTTGGCAGACTGGAACAAGTCTTCCCCCAGCTTTCCACCCCCCTGCCCAGCAGCCAACATACCAGGAGATCTGCTGAGTCTGACTAGGCAAATCTACATGATAGAACTGCCTAGAGAGAGAGAGTGCGATCAGCAGCAGCATCCTTCTCTAGTCAGCAGCAGTGTCTGACCCTCATGGTGGCAGACTACATGGGGTCCTTCAGCAGGCTCGACACCGAGGCCCCATGTGGACCCCATGGAGTACTAGGTCAAGAGGCTGGGGATCTGGAGGGAGCTTGCACAGTACACCCTGGAAGTCCTGTCCAGCCTCCCATCCAGCCTGCTGTCGGAGAAATGCTTCAGTGCGGCCGGTGGCGTGGTCACAGAGAAGCGCTCTCGTCTGTACACATATTCTGTGGATAGACTCACCTTCTTCAAGATGAACCAGGCTTGGGTTAAAGGTGAGCTCCTGGCCCCTGCTGTTAGCGAGAAGAGAACATGAGGTGGCTGGGAATAGTGGTATAGCAGACCAACCGTCAACAGCACAACCTCCTGCAAATGAAATTAGGCCTGGTTCTTCTTATTTTTGCTGTGGTACCACCACTAGGTGCCATGCTGTAATAATGCTGCTAATCCTCCAGCTGATGCTGCTGCATGTACCTGCTGCTGACTGTGATTCCACTGCTAGGGTCAACAGTCTAATGTGCTGCTGCCACGCGCCACCAGCTATTACGCCAATAAAAATGTTTAATTTTTTAGAGGTGTCTGGGATGCAAACTGTGCTGTCCGAGTTGTGGGGAGGCCCCAAATGCAGCTGTACAACCACTTCCTGGAACCTCAGTATTTTTGGTTTAATTGCGCTGTGGTACCACCGCTAGATGCCATGGCCCACTGCTGTCTAATACTGCTGCTGCCATACGCTACTCCTCCTCCTGCTGCATTGCCCTGCTCACGCTGTCTGTGCTCCCACTGCCAGGGTGCCTCACGCCACCGCTGTTGATGGCTATTATGCCAACAAAAGAGCTATGTTGTTGTAAAAATAAGAAAAAAATTCTTGGGGTGTCTGGAATGAAAACTGTGCTGTCCGAGTTGTGGGGAGGCCCCAACTGCGGCTGTACAATCACTTCCTGGAACCTGACTGTTATTATGTTTTAACTGTGCCATGGTACCTCTGCTAGGTGTCATGACCTACTATACTGCTGCTGCTGCCTGCCTCACATTACTCCTCCTCCTGCTGCTGCTTGTACCTCCTGCCCTCTGTCTTCCCATTACCAGGGTCCACAGAATAGGCACTGCTGTTATGCACCACCAGCTATTACACCACTACAATAGCTCTATATATTGTAAAAAAAAAACAAAAAAAAAACATTCTGATCTGTCTAGGTAAAAACTGTGCTGTCCCAGTTGTGTACTGGACACAATGTGGGCTTCACAACCACTGTCTAGAACCTCCTGCTATTTTATCGGTGTTATATGTACAGCCGTGGGACTGCTGCTAGGTGCCATGGACTATTATATTGCCTGCTGCCACATGTTACTCCTCCTGCTTGTACCTCCTGCTCTCAGTGCTCGCACCACCAGGGTCCACAGAATAAGGTGCTGCTGCCATGCGCCACTAGCTGTCACGCCACTATGATAGCTATATATTTGTTGTAAAAAAAAATTCTGAGGTGTCTTGGTTGAAAACTCTGCTGTCCTAGTTGTGTATTGCACACAATGTTGGCTTCACGACCGCTGTCTGGAACCTCCTGCTGTTTTATTGGTGTTATATGTCCAGCTGTGGTACCACCGCTAGGTGCCATGGCCTACTATATTGCCTGCTGCCACACGACGTTACTCCTCCTCCTGCTGCTGCTGCTTGTACCTCCTGCTCTGTTTTCCCACCACCAGGGTCCACAGAATAAGGTGCTTTTGCCATGCTCCACCAGCTATTACGCCATTACAATAGCTCTGTATATTGTTGTAAAAAAATAAAAGAAAATTCTGACTTGTCTGGGTTGAAAACTGTTACATAGTTACATAGTTATTTTGGTTGAAAAAAGACATACATCCATCGAGTTCAACCAGAGAACAAAGTACAACACCAGCCTACTCCCTCACATATCCTTGTTGTTCCAGAGGAAGGCAAAAAAACCCCTTACAAGGCATGGTCCAATTAGCCCCAAAAGGGAAAAAAATTCTTCCCGACTCCAGATGGCAATCAGATAACATCCCTTGATCAACCTCATTGGGCATTACCTAGTAATTGTAGCCATGGATGTCTTTCAATGCAAGGAAAGCATATAAGCCCCATTTAAATGCAGATATAGAGTTTGCCATAACAACTTCCTGTGGCAATGCATTCCACATCTTAATCACTCTTACTGTAAAGAACCCTTTCCTAAATAAATGGCTAAAACATTTTTCCTCCATGCGCAGATCATGTCCTCTGAGAAGGCCTAGGGACAAAAAGCTCATCCGCCAAGCCATTATATTGCCCAGTTGTGTATTGGACACAATGTGGGCTTCACGACAATTAGTTCTTGGAATTAATTTTGTGGTAGCACTGCCAGGTTCCATGGCCTTCACTGATACCAGCTAATACGTCTGCTACTCAGGCCAATGTAACATGCATCCAATCCTGTGTCAGTTGTGCTCAACTCCAGGGCTCTTTCAATAAGGACCCCCCAGTCATCTACAGATACACCTTGATAAATAAAAGACATATGGTATAGTGCAATACTGTTTCCAGTATAGAAATATTAACACCCTTTAGTGCAACCTCATTCACGTTCCCAGCAGTGTTTAGGATGTGAGGGGATCAGCCCACCACCTCCTAATTCAAGCAGTCCCCCCCCCCCCCAATCCCCACAGATCACCAGAATGTAAAATTTTAATGCAATCTCTCAGTAGCTCAAAGCTTCACTGACTACTCCACATTCAGCGTTATCACCAGAGTCGATGTTTAAGACAAGGCAAGAAATGTGTAAAACCGTAATTTAATTAAAACACGTTAAAATCAGTAATGCCTGTACATAGAAAAACATTATAACAGCGTTTATATCATCATCTCTGAGTTGGGTGGGTTGCAGCGTCCCGCAGCACCTTTCCTCACTGTCAGCTTGGTGTGTGTGTCCTTGGCTCCGCCCTACTGGTTTCATCATCCAATGACTCATCAGCCCCTAATGAGAGTCGGGTGGGTGGGGGCCTTTTTACTGACAATTTTAAAA